>NC_141603.1:42386850-42659363 GCF_047967505.1 Dipteris shenzhenensis
GGGCTTCTTTCTTCAGGGAATGGAAGGATTCTCCTTTCTTCTCTAAGACTCCTACAGGGTTGAGGTGGCACTTTCAGCCTCACCCTTGGTTGTTGGAGGTTTATTTATCCTCATGATTTCATGATGTATTCCGCTTTGAGCTTGCTTCAGTGGGTTTTCGGCCTGCCATAAAATGGAGGCCTAAGTAAAGCCGATGGCATTGAGAAGCTCATTTTTTTGAGGGATTTGTGCCACTTGGTAGAAATCTAGAGTCTCCTCTCTCTCCACATTTTTAGCCCCCTCCTCTCCTCTTCTCGCTCTCTCTCTCTGCCCCTCCGTCAGAGTCCAGACTCCCTCTCTTCCTTTCTCTCTCTTTCTTCCTCTCTTTTTCTAGGGAAGGCCCACTGAAGTAACTTCAACTTGTTTATCTTAATAGAAGTCTATAAAGAAAATGTTGGGCGACATAAAATAGCGTTCGCTCATGCATTATCAAAACCTCTCACCCACGATGGCTTCTTCTGTGGCTGCCAGCCACACATCGTTCCTTTTGGGTTGCTTTGCCGAGCTTCATTTTCAAGGTAGGCCCGACACTTCTCCACGTTCTCAACCAGTTTTCCACCTCACCACCTCACAAGATCGAGCATTGAGAACTCCTCATAGCGGGTATGTCTCTCAGAGTTTAACTCCTTGCTTTCAATATGATTTCCTTGCTACCAATCCTCTCCGGGAACGCTCTACAGAAGTAGTCGCCAAAGTTTTATTTTGCCTTCATACTCCACAAAGGTGTCCTATGAATTTGTAACTCGACAAAGGATAGCAGAAAATGCCAGCACCATTGCGAGTTAAAATATGATTGTAAAGACATCTCTTGAATTATTGTAGACACTTTTGTCGTTCTAGGTATCACTTTGATGGGACCAAACGCCGTTTTTTCGAGGGCTGGTATTTCAAAGTCTCTATTCCCGAGGAGAAACAGAGCTTTGCCTGGATGTACTCAGTGGAAGATCCTGCATTTACCAGCAGCACGAGTGGACTAGAACAGTTGGTACATGGGCCACGGTTTCCTGGTGTTGGAGCGCAAGTTCTTGGACCCGATGACCAGTATCTGTGCCAGTATAATGAAGAAACACGTTTCTTTTGGGGCAGTGAGTGCAACTTTGCCATTTTTCTGCTGCAAACATTTAGTGGCATGCTTTTATTTCTCAGTTTTGTGTTTGTGTCCCATTTATCGACCACTATTCCCCTCCCCCCTCGAAAAAAGTAGATTCTATTAATGCTTTGAAAACAACCATACAAACAGCTTCCAAAAGGAGCCGTCTATGCAAATACAAAAGAGAGACAGGTTGCCAGCTGTGAGAAAATTGCCTGTTTTCGGATCTCTTGGCTCACCGCCTACAGAGATTCCGAAATAGGAGCTAGCAACCAAGGCGGTGGTCTATACATTCAGCAAATACCCTTTGCGGAAAGGGTGTAGAAGATTCCTGCTGGCCTTGCCTGGCAGAAACGCTCCCGTCTTTTGGCAATCGCTCTCGAGCCTGGAGTATCATGCTCCCAAATGGCATGCAACATGAAGATGATATCCTGCCAGATGGCTACTAGAGTAGTCGTCAGAGAAATCGATTGGCCCCCCATCACTCGGCTGCATCGAGCGATCCAGATGTTCCAAGCAGTGATGTTGGAAACTGTCTCCCACACACCGTCCTACGGTAGAGGTGGTGGGCGTGAATGCGATGGCTGAATTGCATCATGAATCTCAATCCGGGAGACTTGCTGTCCATGTATCTTGTAAGTTGGAGAGACAGGGTAAATCGTGAAGGCGTGTCTACCCTCCGTGAGCCAGGCCACCATTCCCAAGTGGAATCCTTGCTCATCCTTCGTGTACTAGCCATAATCTTGAAGGACGATAGAGATGTCTGCTGAGCGACAAGCAACCCCATAAGGAATGAGGGATTGTCTCCAAAACTCCATCCGCACAGCCATTGCATATGCCGTCTACCTGCATTTGCTTCAGCCAGGGCCCAATGGGCAGAACCCCGTGCGTTATCAGCCAAAAGAAGTAGAAAATCTTGCGTGGGCGGAAGCTCGTCCAAAGATGACGCTAGAAATGGGCTACGACCTCTCTCGAGACATCTTGCTCTAACCGATGGTTTCCTCGAGGGGGACCATGCTGCAGCCTCGAGCTGTAAGTGGCCTCCGATGCGAGTAGTGTAAGAAAAGAAGGAGAACAACTCTACTTGGTCCGAATGCCCTATGTGGGCGGGTCAGAATCACTCTCCCGGATCCCACTGGATGTCGCATAAGGGTCTGCCCTCCCAAATCCATAGGCACCATAGTGCTCCCTCCAGGGTCGATAAGACTATGGAGGGGCCAATGTACCAAGTCTTGCCCAACCGGCCCACTATTCTGACTCGTTGCTACTCTAGGTCCTCTAGGTCCACCTCTGCCTCATCCTCTAACGACTCTACCTGTAGCGAGCCTCCCGGTCCCACCCTATAAAACGAGACTGCTGGGATCTTGGGGACTCACAAAAGAAATGTATTCAGAGCAATATCCCGTGCGAGAACTGTCTTGACCAGACTTCGCAATCCCTCCCACCATGAGTTTGGGATCGCCACCTCGATCTCCAGCATCCTAGTGCCTGCTTCGTGGAGGTGAGGGAGGGCCTGTTTGCGAGCCTTTGTCTCTTGGAGAAGTCGCCTCCATGCCCCAAGGGATCTAGCCGGTCCACTATTCCACTGTGCCCATCTGATGTGGGTCCGCTACCCAAGCATGCGTCCCTCCGCGTCCCTCTGAGTCTTTTATCTCTGGGTGCCAAATGAGCGACTGTCTCTCAAACTCCTCTCTACAAGACGGTCTAGCCATTATGAATCCTTCCGCAATCTTTGCCACACTCGATAGAGGCTCCTCATCAATGGAGAACCCTTCCCTGTCAAAGGAGCCTTAGAGAAGATCCACCTGTAGCACTGCTGCCACTACCCGCTTGTGCGAGGAACGTTCCCAAGAAGCCTCTGCTGGAGTAGGAGCTTCCAGGGTTCCGCTCCTGGAGTGAGACCTTTGACTACCAACTTGCCCAAAAGGGCTCTGCTCAGCATCTCTGGATCAGTCCACCTTGTGCCTGGGGCAAAATCATTGTCAGCTAGGCCACCCTGGCTCTGGTGTTGCACATGCTGTTCAATCCCGGCCAAAGGAAGTTCCGCACCAAGCGCGGGAGCTGCCCCATGCAGCTCTGGTGAAAACACCAGCATGAGGCAATGTACTAGGCTGTGGCTAGGAGTACCTGGTTAACCACCAATGCTCAACCTGCTAGCGAGAGTTTGGCAATACAAGAGCTTCCACCTAACACTCTCTAGAACCGGGCTGAACTACTTACTCCACTGAGATGCCGATGCCTACTTGGCAGCCCAAGTATCTTGCCATCTCCCTTCTCGGGATCCATTGAAAGCCAAAATCAGCTCCCCAATCTCGAGCCTCTCGGATCTCCTCCGTGCCTGTGAAGAAACCGACAGATTTGGTCCAATTTATGTGAGCTCTGGAAGCCTCGCAATAAATGGACAGAGCCCCTCTGACCCCCTCTGACCCTCTCTAGAGTGGTTGCAGAGCCGTCCATGTAGAGCACTATATCATCTACGAACTTAGAGTCTAGGAGCTCCTCCTCTTGTCTGATTGGAAGCCACATCCCTGTGAGGTGTAGAGAAGGGGGAACGGGGAAGGAGAGGAAGGCCATGGAGGGCAGGGTGAGAATGAGTGGAAAGGGGGGGGAGAGGGTAGAGTGATGTAGATTAGATGTCAAATCAATACGTACCTTACAAGAGAGGAGGAGCAGAAGTGATGTAGATTAGATGTCAAATCAATACGTACCTTACAAATCTTTTGGGGTTGACTTATATAGTCCCCCTCATTCCCCACAATTCCCTTCCTATTTTCCCACCTATTTCCCACATAAAACCCGTCCTTTTCCCACATTCATTACAGCCATCCCTTCCCAAAGAATTTTGCCCTCAAAATTTCCATGAGGCTTCCTAAAATGGAAAAATACAGCAGAACCCGATCAGCTTTGTAGGAGATAGGGGTAGTCGTGCACAATGCTCTCGGGTTGCCAAGAATTCTCATCTTCAGATAAACCTTTCCATTTGATGAGGTATTCTATGTAAGCCTTGTTCCTGAGCACATGAGCTGTGAAGCCTTTGATTTGCTCTGGCACATAAATGATGTGGCCCTCTTCATCCATAGGTGGCAACTGAGGAAGAACCTGGACATGCTGTCCTCCATGTCGTTTCAGCAAGGATACATGGAAAACATTATGGATCCTGGAGGTCCTGGGTAGTTCCAACTGATATGCTACCTTCCCAACTCTGCGGATGATTTTGTAGGGACCATAATACCTGTGGGCAAGCTTTGTGTTGGTATTACCTTTCAGCGAGGCATATCGATTCTTATGGAGACGTAAATGCACATAATCCCCTTCTTCAAAAGATAAGTACCTCCTTTGTTCATCCGCATACTTCTTCTGCTTGGCTTGGGCATCCTCCATATTCTTCTTAGCCAACTGCAGAAGGGCATCCACACTCTCCAAGTCATTTCTTGCTTGCTGATTTTTCACAGCCAAGTCTGCAACCCTAGAAGGCATTCCCACTTTGCATCCATACATTGCCTCGAATGGACTCATGCCAATAGAGAGGTGTTTGGTGTTGTTGTAACAAAATTCAGCCAATGCTAACCATTTGTCCCAAGACTTCTGTGTGTCATGATAGTAATGCCTTAAATACTCCTCCAGCCATTTGTTCACCCTCTCTGATTGTCCATCCGTTTGGGGATGACAAGCAGTACTAGGCACAAGGGAAGTACCAACTGCAGTGAATAACTCCTGCCAAAAGTGACCCATAAACTTAGCATCCCTGTCACTGACAATCTCTTGAGGAAAACCATGGTGCTTGAACACATTCTCAATGAATTGCCAGGCAACTTGTGAAGCGGAGTACCGAGTCCTAGTCGGTATGAAATGGGCCTGCTTGGTCATCCTGTCAACCACTACGAATATGCTATCCCAACCCTTATCTGTAGAAGGCAAGCCTATAATGAAATCCATGGCAATGTGAGTCCATTTGCCTTCAGGAATGGGTAGCGGTTGCAGAAGCCTGCGGGTAACCGGCTGTCCACTTTATTTTGTTGGCAGGGCAAACATTCACTGACATACTTAACCACGTCTCGCCACAAGCCATTCCACATAAAGCTTTCTTTGACCTTCTCATATGTTTTGGTGATACCCGTATGCCCTGACATAGGAGATGAGTGCATTTCCTGTAAGACCAACAACCTGTACTTGGAGTCTGGTACAAGATAAATTCTATCCTTGCACCATAACAGTCCGTTGCGGAGCTGAAATCGAACATGTTCTTGGCTGGACAGACTCTGTAACTCCACAAAGATAGGGGTTGCATCAGAATTTTGCATGTATTCCTCCTGAATCCCAAGTATCCACTCCTGATGAAGCGTGGAAATGGCAGAGAGTTTACATGACCACGTCCTGGACAAGGCATCAGCAACCACATTCTCTTTCCCTTTTCTATACTCAATGTCAAAGTCAAAGGACTGAACTGCAGCCAACCATCTCTTCTGCTTCATGGATAAATTAGGCTGCGTTAAAAAGTACTTGAGTGTTCTGTGATCCGTTTTGACCTTAATCTTGCTACCGTACAGGTAGTGGTGCCATTTTGCAAAAGCATGCAAGATTGCCAGCATCTCCTGATCGTAGACATGATAATTCATTTCCCTGGCATTAAACTTCCTGCTCTCAAAAGCAATCAAAGGCAGTCTTATGCTCATCACCCTCTTTCATCCTGATCTGATGGTAACCTGACCTCAAATCAATCTTCGTGAAATACTGAGCACCCTTGAGTTCATCCAGCAGGTCATCAATCCTGGGAATAGGAAACCTATTCTTAATGGTGGTCTTATTCAAATCCTTGTAATCAATGCACATGCGGAAAGAGCCATCCTTCTTCACCAGGAGTACTGGAGATGCAAATGGCGAGGTGCTATGAGCAATGAAGTTTTTCTCAAGCAAATCTCTCACCTGTGTTGCCACTTCTTCCCGTTCAACCTTAGAGAGTCGGTACGGGGCCTTGTTTATTGGTTTACTACCATGTTCTAGGACTATGGCATGATCAACATCTCTTTTTGGGGGCAACTGAGATGGCATATCAGCAAACACATCCCCAAATTCTAAGAGCAATTTCTGCATTTCACAATTATCCACATGGGGAATGCCACCCTCCTGAGGTACAGAGACATTCAATGCATATATGGCACTTTCTTTCTTGAGCTCCCTAGCTAGCTGCCTTGCTGAAATGATCTGCAATTTCCGAGTTACCACGCCCTGCAATGTAACTGATCTACCCTTGTGGCAAAATTCAAGAGATAAGGCATTCAAATCTATGCTGATTTTCCCCAATGATTGCAGCCAATCACACCCCAGGACAGCATCTATTGGCCCCATATCCAATGCCAGAAGATCACCTGCAAACTTATAGTCTTCAGAGAACTTGATCCTGGCATCATGGCAACAATGTCTGCTGATCATATGCTGTCCATTAGCTATCTCCACTTTCAGGCCATGGTCTATCTTAGTAGCAATCAATCCCACTCTTTGCAATGTCCTGCAATTAATGAAACTGTGAGTGCTACCACTGTCTACCAATACATGAACAGATCTTCCATTAATCATTCCTTTCAACCTGATTGTGTCAGCACTTTTGGCACCCATCAAGGCATGAAGTGAGATGGTATACAGCTTAGACTGGGCATCCCAATAAATCTGCTCATCATCCACAGGAACATTACCATTAGCATCACCTCTGACATGAAAAGGCATTGTAAGTTGATGCTCCACCCGAGAGAATGTTGGCTTACGGCCTTTCCTGCCACATGTAGGCTGAATATCAATCTCATGCAACACATGAGTGGCTTGCTCAGTAGCCCCACCCGGGTCAAAGGGAAATGCAGTCCCCTTTGTGGCTGCTGTGTCAGGAGCTTCATCTGCATCATGAGCTCCTGTCAATTCCTCATGAGGGACATCATGGGGGTCTGCAACATCAGTGACTTCCTCATCATCTGAGAATTCAATTATCATGCTGAGTTTGGCTGAGCTGACATTCTTCATCTTGCACACATCTTGATGCTCAGGTGTCCATTTCTCTCCACATCTAAAGCATAGATTAGCCTTTTTCCTACTGTCCATTATGGCCCTGGAGTGTTGTTTAACATCTGATTTGTCAGAACTTGCACTGGGTTTGACACCTGGCATTGCGTCCGGTGGAAAGGGGCCAACTGCTGATTTCCTATCAGCCCAATCAGCAAACTTTGACTTGCTATCAGCCTCATAAACAGCACCATAAGAGCTACCTGACACAAGCTTGTACTTGCCCGCATATTTTGGCTCAAACACCTCAGCTAGCTGGGCTGCCCGCTCAATGGTTTGGGGATTATGAGCTCTCACATCAGCAGCCAGAGGGGAATTTAAGCCTTCAATAAAACGCAGCAGCTTCCCCTTCTCAGAAATGTCATGTACAAACAAGGAAAGTCTCCAAAAACGCTGCAAGTACTCTTGGACTGTACGTCCGAGATAGTGCATAAAAATCAGCAAGGTACTGCTTGAGGATTAGGGCCGAGACGAAAGTCGTGACCATAAGCTCCTTGAACTGTTTCCATGTGGTCGGCTTCTGAGGTGACTCATGTACCGCCACCATGTATGTGCATAATCCTGTAAATGCATACTAGCAAAAATGATTTTGTCCTCATCATTCTTAGGGTAGAAGTGGAAATAATCTTCCAGCTTCGTGAGCCACTCCTCCAACTCATTGGGAGTGCGAGTGTCCCCTTTAAACTTGTGCACAGAGAGCTTGTCTTTCACATCTTTGGCTGCATTATTCCTGAAGTGACCATCAGCATATCTAGCATCCTCACGCTTAAAGCTCACATATTGTGAAAAGGGCATTTCATCACGTACATCCTCAGGCAAGGCCCTGTATGAACGTAAGGCATCTGAGAACATATCATCCATGTTTGCATGCTGCCCAATTCCAGCATCCTGCTGGATAGGAGAACCACTCCCTTGATGCACAAAATGCGTCTGGCTGAAAGCATTACCTTCCTGATACACAGGCTGAGTTTGACTGAATGTGTTCACAGGAGGTGTCATCGAAGCATGCAATCCCTGCTGAGTCTGCCTACCAAAAACATTACGGTGAGTGGGTGGCATAGAGAAAGGCTGAGAAGAGGACTGGCCTCTCTCCCAAGTGCCTCGAAAACCAACACCCAATCCAGGCATGCTCGCCGTGGGCGGAAATGTGTCAGTAGGCCGGCCCAAAATGGATGGCTCAGCCAATGAAATCTACGAGCCAAATGGCGGCCTGGCATCAAACAATGAAGTGCTCGGCGGCACGGGCAAGGCATCACCCATATCAACATAATCCCCATGCTGGAGTGCATGCATAGAACCAGAATCATAAGTGCGACGGGCATCAGCCATAAACCCCCTGCACGGGTAAGAAAAATCACCCTGGCTATCCGACTGATCCCCGTGCTGGGGTGCGGGCTGCTTGCCCTTATCATGCATAGTGATGGCAGTAGTGATCTGCTGCCCAATGTGCTGACCCATCTGGGTGATAGCTGTATCGTGCCTAGCCATAGCAGTGGTGAGCTGCTCCCCCAAGTTCCAACTGCTGACCCATCTGTTGAAAAGCCCCCTGAAGCATCGAGGCCAATGCATCTAGAAACTGTGTGTCTGTAGGCATAGCAGAAACTGGCTGTGAAGGAGATGCACCCTCTGTGACCGGCATCTGCTCCTGCTGAGCAACATCGTCACCGTGCTGAGATGACTCATCCGACCGGGGTGCACGCCTGGGTGCCATGAGTGACACGAGGAAAATGTGCCAAGTGTCGAAGGCTCGATGTAGAGGCTCGAGAGGTGTCAGTAAAGAGGCTCAAATGTAGTCGTTGAAGAGGTTCGAAGAAAGTTCGGTGAAGAGGCTGGAAACGGGGCTCAAAATGAGCCACGAAGGTGGCTTAGAAAGGCCCAGAATAGGGCTGTAGGAGTACCCTAAAAGAGGGGTTTTTTTTTTTTTTGGGAGCTTAGGACAGCTAAGACACCTAGGGTAGTCCCAACTAAGGCCAATAGGGCAGCTAGGACAGTTAGGACACTAGGTTAGAGTGACCTAACCTAGGTAGGATGACCTAACTGTGGTTATGTGAGAGTCCAACCAACCCAAACCAACCCGGTTGCCTTACCTTCTAGTAACCTTAGGAAAATAAAGAAAAAAAAAATAAATCTAAGGTGCGATTGAGGAAACGGCGGCGAAGAGAGGCGCGACAGCGGCCAGCGAGGGAGGCGCGACGGCGGCCAGCGAGGGAGGCATTGTGGTGGATGGTGGTCACCCCTTCTTGCTGCGCAGTGGCTTAGCGAACGCAGGGCAGCGAAGAGAGATTCGATGCCCACAAATCTGTTTGTCGTCGACGCCCCTTTTTACAGGTCAATCGTTTTGCTGAGAAGACCCTTGTGTGGAGACCACCAGGCAGGCTCGCGGTGTTAACCTGTAGCGGTTACGACATTGCAGGAGGATTCGGCAGAGAAAAGATGACGGGGAGGAGGTAGTGGCAGGATGAACTGATAATGCTTCGTTTTCTTCAATATGTGGCTTGCTTGAGAGGTGCCAGGGGCTTGGGCTCTGATACCAATGTAGAGAAGGGGGAACGGGGAAGGAGAGGAAGGCCACGGAGGGCAGGGTGAGAATGAGTGGAAAGGGGGGGGAGAGGGTAGAGTGAACTAGGTAGAGGAAGTGCACAGGAGAGGAGGAGCAGAAGTGATGTAGATTAGATGTCAAATCAATACGTACCTTACAAATCTTTTGGGGTTGACTTATATAGTCCCCCTCATTCCCCACAATTTCCTTCCTATTTTCCCACCTATTTCCCACATAAAACCCGTCCTTTTCCCACCTTCATTACATGAGGCTAAGCGCATGAGAACGATGAAAATATCCCAAGGCCTTTGCCACAAAGAGGAAGAGATAAGGGGTCAACAGGTAGCCTTGCCTCATTGAGTGGGAAAGAGGGAAGGTCTCGCCTGTGGCCCCCAATAATGACCTGGTTGGAGTTGCTTGCATAAAGAGCTGATACCCCTCTGATCCATCTCTCCGAGAAGCCGAGTATCTGCATAGTCCCCTCCAAGAAGGACCACTCAACCCTATCATATGCCTTCTCGAAATCGAGAAGAACGGCAAGCGGCTGCGCCTCCTCCCTAGCCCAATCCACTGCCTTCCAGAAAGTGAAGATGTTATCCAGGATGCTATGCTCCTGGACAAAACCGGTTTGCGTCTCATGAATGATATCTGGAAGGTAGGGTCTCAGATGAAGACTCAAGACCTTAGCCAAGATCTTGTAAAGTGTGTTAAGAAGGGTGATCGGCCTCCACTTATGAATATTTGATCTATCTCCCCCCTTTGAAATCAGGGAAATCCAACCTCTGCTCAAGGAATGCGGGAGGGATCCGGAGTCCAAACTCTCCTAGTGAGTGAAGAGATATACTCCCAGAATCATCGAAAAAAGATTGGGGTGAGGCCATCCTCTCCTAGGCACTTCTAGGTTGGGAGGCCTATAAGTTCTCCCACAACTCCTCATCAGTGAAAGGTGCCTCTAGTCGTCCGCTAAGGCCGTGCGAAACCACTGAGGGGACCTGCTCCCAAACCGCCTCCCTAGCCAAAAGAGTGGTGGGCGAAGCTGCCTCCAACTAAAAGAGCTGGTGGTAGAAGGCCTTAGTCATCTCGAGGATCTCTTGAAATTCCTGAATAGACTCCTAGCTCTAAACCCAGTCGATAGAGCGTCAAGGCTATTGCAGTTGTTGCTGGCCAGGGACATGGCTATTTCGGTCAATGCTGCAGACATAGCTCAGCAAGGTGTACGGATCAAAGGAGCATTCAAAATGCCTCACATGCATGTCGGGAAGGGATAGCCTGGAGGTGTGTTTGTAGGCATGGTAACAAAGCCAACTCAAGCTCTTTGGGAGCACGGAGGCTGAGGGATCTAGAAGTGCCATGGAAGTAGGAGGACAGCACATTTTAGGCTAGGACAAAGGACCACGTTGGTGGGATTCTGGGCTTGTTTTGGATTGTGTCCATCGGACGGAAATATATCTACTGTTGGTTCTATATCTCTCTCATGAACACTGTCTATTTACTTGCTTGCACTGAGCCACACAAAGGAAAGAAGGTTTGGATTCCACCTAGGCTAGACATATCTATCTTCTGCTCTATGTACTCTTTGTTGTGTTTATTTCTAACATAAGACCACAAGATAACAGCTACACATCCTCCTTCCAAATAAATAAGGTGCCCTAAATGGCTTAATGACTATATATAGCTCAAATTAGTACTTCAATGGCCACCATTTTGTTGGAATTGAGCATCTGAGTAGAGACCACTATGGATTTTTTCAAAGAGAAAACTAGAACAAGGGAAGACTCAAGGGAGATAGTATGATGTGACCTCTATTGCCATTACATATGAGACTGCTCTCAAATGCAGCTGAATATGCTGTAAAGACGAGGGAAGAGAAGTGGTTTCATACACTCAAAAGAAAGAGAGAGCTCCAAGACTACGCATGGGAGAATAAACTTAGAGAAAGAGGTGCATTCAAAAGTCTAGGCAGGGAGGCATTAACAAGAGGGAGTAAGCATGCCTCAGCATTATTTCTGAAACCGTAGACTTGGATGCGAATGGCCGGGGAGATCATTCCCACCCTCTCAGTTAGATCGACACCTTGGTTATCCTTTGGGTTGGGGACTTACTCGTCGACAGCCAATTGATTGGGTTCTAATCAAGCTCCGGAAAAAGCTTGAATATTGGAAACTGGCAACCTGGCCTTTACATGTTCGCCTCCGAATAGTGCAGTCCATACTTGTGGCATACATTCAATTTTATTTGCCTTTGATCATGTTTACCGAGGCAGATCTTGATTCCTTTATGTCTGTCATTATGGAAATCTTTTGGCATTCCAAACATCGTAGAAAAAGTCTCAGACTGCTTTCGGTAAGTTAACATTGGTCAGTAGATCGCTTTATTCTAGGGATTTTTTCTTAAAATTATTTGCAGTTTGATTTCTATGTCAGGTTCTCTTTACTTTGTAGAGAGCACATGTCTCTTGGTGTTGTATCTGAATCTTAGTATCATGGAAAAAGTGGCTTGGGATTGCCTGAAGTATGTGTCGACCTTGTATAAGGATTGTTTAGAACTATGGTTGATGGTGCAGGTAGGCATGAGCTGGCCTTAGGTAACACTTTCAAAGCTAGGCCTGGACAGACATCTCCAGATTCAGAGATTAATGCGCAGGTACTTTTTAACGTTTGCTCAAGCTTTCGTAAAATTTTTTTTGAAGAAAATGAATGTGAAAAGAAGTAATTCAAATGTTTGCATGCCTTTTTTCTTCAAATACAAAGTGAAGGTTAGATTATGCTAGTTGGTCTCTGAAATTTGGATGTCCACCCATCATTTTTGTTTTGGACCAAAAGATGAGTTTTTAACATCCTTGCATCTTTTGATTGTCAAATAAAAATGGCATAATGTTACATATGAAATCAAATGACAAGGCATGATTTTGATGAATATCATGCCTTTTTGCACCATCTAAAAAAATTGTGTGCATCAGAATACGAATTTTGTGAAATTCTGTCCAATTTCTTGCACCAAGTTTAAAGGAAGGCTTCCCATAATAGGGAGCAAGAAGACACTATCTATTTTGGGGAAAAAAAAACCCAATTTTAACATCCTCTACCTTTTAATTGCAATCTTGGGATCACTCTTCATAAACCCATAAAGCATGTACAAGCAAGCATGTGTTAAAAATTACCCCTATTTTTGCATTTTTACATTTTCGCATATAAATGGTTAAACTCGTGTGCATGTTTACATTTTCAATCTTAAAATTGTGACACTCCTTCATAAATCTACATATATAAATTGCTATTTTATAAATCCCCTCATGCACATAAAGAGCATGTAAGTCCCCCTACTAAAAAATACCCCTTAATGCACTAAAGAGCTATGTTACATATTTATGAGTGACCCCTCGGGGTAATTGCCAAACCCAAATGGGGTCATGTTGCTATAGTCCTTAACTTTAGACTAAATTTCAAGAAATGTGACACATAACCATCCTTTTGAATACTTTATACTTCAAGCAATTATTTTATAGAACTTAGGTTCTTTATTTTCTTGATTGATTTTCCAACCACTTCAACTAATTGTCGCTCACTTTTTTGGGATCGCTCGCTTTTTCTCGCTCGCTCTATTGATTGCCTCCCCTTTTCTTTCCAATGTCTTGGGACCTGCCCGCTTTTTCTTGTAGAGCCATTTACATTCATCTATTAATGGCAATACACAATGTCAAGGCATATTATTGACTCCTTCAAACTGTTAATCTGATATACCTGTCATTTTGTAGCTTAGAAACAGCTATTCCTCTCAAGGATAGTCAATGAAGTTGCTTGATATAGCCTGAAAGTTTTGTTTTTTTCACGAACCATTGAAGACAGATTTTGGAGTTGGGAGCCCAAGTGCTTAGTGATGAGAAATTACACATAGTATATCTGCTTGGAAAATCAATTGCATCCAACTGTTAGTGACTATGGCATTGGTGTATCTTTCTTGTATACATGCTTGGTGTGATGGCAGGCTGCCTTAAAAGAGACTAGGATCTGCAGTCCAGGTTACTTGACTCTGGAGGCCTGGAGTCTGCTGGACTGAATTGATTGATCTGCCATTGCCTCCAAATTGTGCAGAGACTGCCTGTGTTAGTATGCATCCTGCCCCTGTTTTGATTTTTTTTGGAGCATCCAAGCTCCTGCTCAAGCGAGAATACGTAAAATTTCTTGGAAGCTAGACCAGCCTCCTTGGGAATCATGCATGCTGGAATTGGGTATGCAGATTTAGATTGTGGTAGGGCTTATCATGCAGATTCACAATTCTGACGAGTCAAGCTTCTACAAGCTATGCAAGGTTTCAAACTAGAAGAATTAACATGGAAATTACTAGGCTAGAGAATTTATTGTAGAGTCTAACAATGGAAACATAATTTGAAGAATTTGTTTGCTGACCGGCATAAAAAGGACTATAGCTGAGGTGACCGGCATAAAAAGGACTAGTTGAGGGATCATTCTAGAAGACAGGTAAAAGGTAAAGAGGTTGCATGGCAGTGAATGTGGCTAGGTTCAAACAGAAAGACAAGATGGGGATGGCTCTATGACACAAAGGAAAGAGGAAAGAGACCCCTTGGTGAAGAGCCTGCAAGTCAAGCCTCATCGTGATTAAGGGTTGCCCCATCTGAGCATAGCATTACATATTTCATATCATGCATCGAATCCAAGAACAATTGTAATTGCTTAGCCTCCTCGGTCAAGCTTAGATATCTTGTGGTGCTTCATTTGGTTGAATCGTAGTATCAAAAAGGGCTGGTGTACAGCTCTGCACTGGAAGTAGCAAAATAGAATCTATAGACTGGTTGTTGTTCATCTCTGACCACGCCCAACGATCCATCCCCGCGGGATCGAGAAGGAAGAGTGTGACCTTCAAGGTGTGAAGGTAGTGTGGGGATTGATCTCCATGTATTTCTAGTGACCTAGGCACCAAAAGTCCTGTGGCTCCTCTAGCTAGGTTTGGGCAAGAGGCCCCTCTTGTCAAGAAGTTACTAGGAGCCATGAGACCCACCCCACTCATTGCTGGAGGGACTTGCTGTGGGTCTGGGTCAAGAGTAGGAAGGGATGGCAAGGGATGATGGGGAAGATAGGGAGGTAAGGGAGGGGTGGAGAGGAGGGAAGATGGCAGTTGGTGCTGGCGGGAGCGGGAGCCGGTGCAGGAGTGGGGCTACGACTCACTGGGTTGGAACGGTAGGAGGAGGGATAGTAGCCTCTAGGGCGGGAGGTGGGGTGCCAAGGGGAGACGGCAGCAGAGCTTTGTGTGGGGAGTACCTAAGGGGGGAAAAGCATGCTGACTTGGTGCTAGGGACGAGAGGAACTAACCTCTGAAGTTGGGGGTGGATCTTCACAAGAGTTGCATCCCCAGTTCTGAGTGCTAGTACTTTTGATAGGCTTTTATGAGTGCTCTTGGCTGTTTATTCCTCTTTTTTTTTTGCCTCGCACCTAATCTCACCCCTTGAGAGAATGCCATGCGGATATTTTTCTATCTAAGTGGAGGGAGGTGTTTGCACAGGGCGGCCTCTGTGGTCCATGTGTGAGAGGTGCACATTTGAAGCATCTAGGGAATATTACTATGGAGATAGGAGATCAATAAACATGTCGTGAATGGATCATACCAATGCTTGCTTGGCCCTCTCGGCTGCAAGCTGCATAGATGGTGAAAGAGCTTTCCATGCAAACCTTTGTTTACCAGCGTTTGTCAAGCAATATTGTCTAGCTTTGTTCACGTAAAGTCCTTACCAAAAGGCTCTTGCACGCACACTAGCTTGTGAAAGCATTTACTAGCCAGCCACATCAATCATACATGAGTACACTACTATAGGCCCTTGGGATGCACCCATCTTGCTACCTTTATGCCTAATGGTCACGTTGTAAAATGAGTGCTTGTTCACGTAGGACACTTGGCGCAATTAGAACATGGCAAGTACTAACTGCCCTAATTGTGCCAACTAGCCACTACTGGCTCCCCAGGCCAAACCAATGACGATTGTCTAGCCTCTTGGTTCCTTGCCCAACTAGGGGTAATGTTACTCCACATTACAACATTGTAATATTCCCTCCTCTTGCAACAATATTAGGAAATCGCTTTTGAGTTTGCTTACTTTCCCAATTAGGAATCTCTTCTAAACCATGTTGCCAGTTTGCTAAATATTCTTGGATGATTGTGTGACACCTGTGTGTTTCTTTGACATCAATAATTCTTTCTAGCTCATGTGGGAGCACTGAAGGTTCAATTAAGTCCATGGGAAAGTCCTGTCCTACTAGCCTATCACCTTCAAGTAGTCATTTCTTCAAATGACTAACATGACATACTAGATGCACTTTACATACTTTTGGTAAGGTTAACTTGCAAGCAAGCTCACCAATCCTTAAGTATTGCGAACGGTCCACAATATATCGGAGACAACTTGGGACTTTCACTTAGTCTCTAGGAGGATTTTAAAGCCTCGGCTGCTGTCAAATAAACTCTCTCACTTTCTTCAAACTCAACTTAACTTCTATGTGGATTCACATAGCAATTAGCTCTATCTTGAGCATCTTTAATACGATCTCAGGCATGCTTCAACATTTGGTGCGTGCCATTGAGAAAGTCTTTGACCACTTTTACCATTTCCTTTTCAAGCCCTATAAATGGTGGTGCTCTAAGCTGAAATCAATACATCAACATGAGTGGACTATAGCTTGTCGCTGAATACTTTATACTATTATAGGCAAACTTTAAACTTGGAAGATACTATTTCCAATTCATGTGCATCTACTCACATATACATGTAGCACGTCTTTCCAGATTTTGATTCGCACATTTTGTCTGACCGTCCAATTGTGGATATTTAACTTAGTTTTCAACTTATGGAAGATAGTCTTCCAAGATTGCCTATTAAAATTGCTATCCGGTCACTGACAATACTGGTTGGTAGTCCGTGCTATGAAGTTTGTGAGAGCAGAGAGAAGACACAATGCTAGAGAATCCTTGAGAAAGCTGAATTGCACGCAATTTGAAATACACAGGAAATGTGGGTTTTGTAGAGAATTCTAAACCCTAGACCTAGATTTATCGAATTGGAGTCAAACTCTTAGATCTAAGTCTCTATACACTGGTTACACATGTCGTAACCTAGTGTAGAGTCAATATTACAAACCATGAAGGCATTATCTTATTAGAGTTAGTCATCTCCTGTCTGTTAGTAGGGAGAGAGGGCTTCTATGTGGGTGTGACCGCCCAAAGAGGAGCATTTTTTGTGTGCTTTCTCATCAGGGCACAATGCCAAGGTTAGAGGCCACGGTTGGGCCTGGTTTGAGGCCAGTCAAAGGCTGGTTAGGGGCTGATTTGGGAGCCTGACCAGGGCTGGGTGAGCTGACTTGACCAGGATCGGGTTAAACCAACCAGACAAGGTCGGGTCAGCCAACCAGACATGGTTGGTTCAGTGGCCATGTCAGCAGGTTAGTCGAATGGCTCAGCAGGGGTATTCTAGCCCTCTTGTATTCTAGCCCTGGGGTTGTGATCATTCATTGGAGGTTTTCTCAGTAGTTATACAAAGAGGTTTTCCTGTTTTCTCCTATGCAGTCTATTCTCTCTTTAGTCACAATTGGCTCTCTCTCTCTCTCTATTGGCAGATCTGCTCTCTATCTTTTCTTTATATTCCGTTTTACTTTGACATGGTATTGGAGCTTCAGGCTGACTCTAAGATATTGTGGCTGCCCATGTCCCACTCACCCTTACTGTAGCGCGCATGGATGAAACTGTTGCCCTTGTCTTGATCTTACGATGGTGTGGTGACTGTTAGGGCCTGAGTTTGTGTAAGGCTGATCTAGGAGAGCCTGAGGGGCAGATGGAAGTTGCTGCTGATTTGTGAAAGTGTGGACAGCTCGGGAAGAAGGTGAACCACGGACGGAGGTATTCTGAAGGCCTGGACAGTTTTGGGACGAAGGCAACTTGCTGTAGAATATGTGCTACATGCATAGACAGTTTGGGAGAAGGAGATCATAATGAAGAAGGCATCACTGAAGTACCCTCTTCTTTCTCGCTTTGTTCCTAGCCACCTTCCTTCTCCTCTTTCCCACCAGCCCTACCTTCTATTATAGAGGCCTTTCCCCAGCAAGCAAGGGGAGCAGGCCATTCTATAGGGAGACTGAGAGGCTCACCCTCCCTTTCACAGTAGCAAGTTTTCACCGCCTAAGATGGCAAGCCTATGTGAGATGGCTGAGATGCCAGTGAAAATCCTGGTTTTACCCACATTCACAATAGATCGTTAGTTGGATGGAAATAATTATGGAGTGTAATTATGGAGTCAGTTTTGCAATCATACGACCTGGTTGATTTTATTCTTGTTGGAGTTGTGAGGCCGAATATGGACTCCGGAGGAGGAGGATCTTAGCATCATGGAGTGGAAGGAGCAATAGACCTTGGCACAATTTTGGGACCGGGTCAATGCTCAAGTCGGTTCCTTTGTCTTGCTGAATTGTACCCCCCAAGTGGTAAACCATCTAAAGCACTTGACGCTCGCTAGAAGTATTTGGGAGCATTTGGTGTCTCTCAACAACATGGTCTCCCCAATGAAGTGTTTCTCCTTGGAAGTCCAAATGCGAGTGTTGATCCCCAGCTACAATGCAGGAACACATCAACAAGTTGTGGGCTCTTCAGGAGGAGGTCCTTTAAGCATGAAAGGAGATCCCTTCAGAGGACGTGGTCATCCCATCCTTTTGGAAAATGCTCCGTGTTCTACTCATCTGTGATCATGAGTGGGAGGCTGCGTGGGAAGAGTTGGCGTCGATGGACTTGGGCCAAGAGGAGGGGTTGACAACCTTCCGTAGGCTAGAGGATCAGAAGTCTTGACCGTCCCGCAGGCAACAGAATGGAGCAACAACAACAATAAAGGTGAGCAAAAGTATTCTGAGAAGAAGTCCGATGCGGACCATAAGGCCTTAAAGGCAAATCGGAGTTGTAATCATTGTGATGACAAGGGGCACTATTGGGGAAAGTGCCCACTCTGCAAAGCCACCAACAAGGTCGGCAGCAACTGTGACAACCCCAACATGTGTTCGTGGGGAGATCATGGACATAGGAGTTCCGTCTTGTTCAAGGAGGGTACTTCAAGGCAGATGACATTGAGAGCAGTTCGAGGACCTTCGGTGGCAGTGAGGTGAGATTTGCATTGGTGATAATCAAAAATCCAACAGAATCTCATATAGGGTGGTAAGTAAGAGCCAGAACTCACATTTCATATAGGGTGGTAACAAAGAGCTAGAACATACAAAATCTGTGAGACTCTGGGAGGTATGCTTCCCCGCTCTGCTATCGGCACCTTTAACTGGTACAATAGACTAGTGCATGCAATAGAGCATAACAGCCATTCACCAAAAAGCAACAAGGAAAGAATTCCCACAAGCAAATAACGTTCCAATTATACGGTGTTATCACAGCAAAATATACGACACACGAAGACGTAATTAATTGATATGTATATAAAAATCAAGGAGGGACAACTCCGTTACAAGACTCCAAACACCATGCCTCAACCGACTGGGTTTGTTGGCTTGCAAAAAGAAGACTCTATGACATTGACCAAATCTTGCTAGCAGCTGCCTAACACACTTTCATGGTGAGAGTTTGGACAAAAAGACCTTCCTCCTTCACAACCTAGTGCTTTGTAGAAGACTCTCATCGCCTATGATCTTGAAGAGTCACATAGAGCCACCGCCATCTTCATGTCGCCTCTGGAACTTGCTAGCAACGACGAGCTGTTGCATGCTTACCGATAGCCGCCCTTACTACGTGTGGGAGACAATCTCAAGCCCTCCATTCAAAGACTAATCACCAGCAAGTCTCCACATCAGCCAACCAATGAGCTTCCATGAGATCACGTCAGTAAGCCTATCATCCGACACCTTTGAACCTTATATTCCAACAATCCCCCCCTGTACAGTGGCCCAGGCCCTGTACAGCCCTTGGTCGGGGTCTTCTCCTGCGCCAAACCATGTTATTCCCTGCTCCAGACAGCCGCCTGTCAGTCTGCCTATATTCTGGCCTTGTCCAAGCTTTGGATACCCTGCTGCAATTCTGTACAGCCCCCCTGCGGCCATGTTTACACCTTTTCTTGCAGGTGCCAACAGTCCCAGGCCATTCATGGACACTCTCCTGCCCTGGAACCTCTGCTGTAGACCTGTACACCTCCTACAAACAGCCTGTACTGTTGCTGCTGACCCTGCCTCTGTTCCGTACAGATTCAGTCTACCTTGGAGGCTCCACATTGCAAGGTAATCGCCTCTGTGTGCTGCCCACATGGCAGCCCCATGCTCTTTCTTTTGTCTGTGATTATGCTGTTCACATGACAGCCACTGTGTTTCCCATGTGGCAGCCCTAATATGCCTGAGTCCACCTCCCCTATGCTCTCCTCGTATGAGGGCTTACAGACGATTAGGTGATATTTCAAATACCCCTTCTCACCAACACATCTTGGCCCAATCCCAACTCGTCGATGAAGATGATCCATCAGCTCTGGTGTCAAAGTCCTGCAGGCCTTGTACAGCCCCTGGTCGGGGTCTTCTCCTGCCCCAAACCATGCCATTCCCTTCTATAGACAACCGCTGTCACGGGGGCGTGAATTTTAGCACATGCATGTTGGCTTGCATGTGGGCTAGACCTCGAGAAATAAAGCGGGCAGGGCCTTGGGTTGCGAAATGTGCAAGCTTTCCCTAGGGAATAGTGCCTTGGGGGTGATTTTTGGGGTTTGGTCCCAAAGATTGTTGGCTACTGCAAGCAATGGAAGCAAAACAAATGGAGGACAAATAGCAAAAACGAGCTGTTGTGTTGAAAATGCTGCTACAATGAATGGAGGCTCAAGAGGGAGCCAATATGACAAAACGCTAGGGCCTAATGCCCTAAGTGGACTAAGTGTCCTAACAGTCCTAACTGACTGTAACTAGTCCTAAGGAACAAGTGGCGTCTATGGATAGCCCATATAATGGCCTACAAACCCCCCTCCATGGTATGGGCTGAAGTACCTTGGATATGGCTCATGATACTTAGATATCTAATGTCATGGTTGCACATGTTCATCTTGTAGGGATATAGCAACCTACGACTGTACAATGTACAACGGATCAAGTCACAAAAGAAACTAAGTTTAAAGCTTGCTGAAAAGCCTCAAACTTAGGTCGAGGTAGAGCCTTCCTAAAAAGATCTGCCAAGTTGTCTTCAGTGGGAACATAAGACAGCTGAATATCACCTGCTAATAATCTCTCTGTGACATAGTGATAGTGAACCTCATATGCTTTGTGCGAGCATGGAAAACAGGATTCCGTGCAATAGCCAAAGCACTCTGAGTATCAATGAAGATGACGATAGGAGCAGTCTGACATGCATAGAGATCTGCAAGTAACTTTCGAAGCCAAACACACTCCACTGTAGCTGTAAAAGCTGCATTGTACTCAGCTTCACACCTAGAAGTAGCAACTGTACTCTGCTTCTTGCTGAACAAAGAAATGCATGAAGTACCAAGCATGAAACAGTTGCCACTATGTGACACACGAGTGTCTGAACGACTAGCCCAATCACTATAAGTAAATCCATGCATGACAAGTGAAGTATCAGCCCCATAAAGAAGGCCTAAATATTGAGTGCCTTTGAGATATCTGAAGACACGCTTCACAGCATGCCAATGGTGCGTAGAGGGGTTGTGCATATATCTGCTCAATTGTGAGACAACATACTGTAGATCAAGTCTCATATGACATAAATAAATCAAACAACCAATTGCTTGCTGATAGAGAGTGACATCACATGCATTGTTGCCATCCTCAGAAGAGAAATGAAAACTAGGCTCTAATGGTGTGGATATTGGCTTGCAATCCCCATATTGAAAACACTGCAAAAGCTGTCTAATATAAGATCAGACATAGCAAATGTCTTCTGCAAATCAAGCTTACAATTTGCAATTTGCTTAGCATATGTCCAAGTGACAAGCATGTCATCCACATAGAGGACTAAAATCAGCAAATCTATCCCACTCTTGCGGATGTAAAGTGTAGCCTCTGTGGGGTTGTTTTGAAAGCCAAGGATGAGCAAATGCGTATGTATGGGGGAATACCAAGCCTGAGGTTCCTGCTTTAATCCATACAGGGATTTCTTTAAGTGACAGACCTTACTTTCAAAACCTTCAATGTCAAAGCTAGGAGGTTGGGAAACATAGACCTGTTCCTGCAAATGCCCATGAAGAAAAGCTGTCTTGATATCAAGCTGATGTACCTCCCAATGAAAGTGGGTAGCAAAGGCAATAACAATGCGAATAGTAGTGATCCTAGAAGTGGGAGCAAAAGTCTCCTCAAAGTCAATGCCTTGCTGCTGATCATAGCCCTTAGCAACAAGACAGGCTTTGTAACGGTCCATTGAACCATTAGCTTTCCGTTTGATTTTATAAACCCACTTAGTTTCAATGGCATTCTTGCCAGGAGGCAAATCACTCACTCCGAAGTGTTATTTTGATGGATAGAATCCAATTCAGCTTGCATAGCCTTCAACCAACAATCATTCTGAAAGGCATCTTTATGGCATAAGGGCTCTTTATTGCATGCTGTAGCAACCAATGCATAAGCAACAAAACTAGCATGCTCTTTTCGGACAGCTGCTCTAATACTGACTGGCAGAGGAGTATCTTGTTTGCTGTCTTTTTAATGTGTCAAGGAGCCAACGGGGGACCTTTTTGGGCTCCTGGATTTCAGCTCTTTCTTGGTCAAGAGCCTTGTGCAAATTGTCCTGAACAATCGGAGGTATATCAGGTGGAATATCATGCTGAATATCTGGCTGCACACGTGGCTGCAAATGACCAACAGATGGAGGAGGTACAACCTCAGAGGGAACATCATCATGAGCATCTGACGGAAACAAAGACATCAAGCTGTCAAAGATATCTAGGGCATCTTGCCTTTCAACATGCACTTGGCCGTCTCCATCACTGATCTATTCTTCCGCTCACCCACGGGATGATGTATGCCACGTGAAGCCAAAAAAACAGCATACTCCTTTGACATATATTCACCCCCCTCTCATTCTCAGCCAAGGCAATAAAATGCTTGAAGCATGAAGAAACTTCAGATTTGGATTTCAAGGCGAAAATCCAATTGTACATGGTGAAGTCATCAATAAATATAACAAAATAATAGAATCCCCCAAGAGTTGCAACCCGCATGGGTCCACAAACATCACTATGAACCAGATAAAGCTTGCGTGAGGCACCAACTCTCCCATCCTTGGGAAACATAGAACGGTGCATCTTACTAAGCAAGCAAGGTTCACAAACATGCTTTGAAGGCATATGCATTTTGAGAAGATCAACCACCATAGCATCCTTATATAACTTCACCAAAGCCCCAAAGTTGAGCTATGCAAACCTCTCATGCCACAAATGGGTATCTGCCATGGTAGAAGAATTAAGAGCAAAGGCATGTGCATCTGCAAGTGCAGCATCATCCAAACATCTGTTATAAGCATCAAGTCTTAAAGACCTCTAGTCAATGTGTCTGTCAAGACCATGGTAAAGGCTTGTGTAGCATCATACATTGCACACTGAACACCGTAAGAAAGAACGTGATAGCCACATGAAGCTATGGCTGAAATAGGAATGAGGTTCTTGTGAATGCATGGAACATAAAGCACATTCTCCAGGGTGACAAGACCACCAGAAACAGAAGTAAGAGTAACTTGCCCAATACCTTTCAAGGTATATTATGCATTATTGGCACATGTGACACTGCCTCGCTTAGATGTATGCTCTAGTGAGCTGAATAACATCCGGCAGGAAGTGATGTGCTTGCTAGCACCACTATTAAAGAACCAGGCATCATGAACATCTGAAACTGCCATGCATGCATCATGAACATCATGAACATCAGGATTATACTGACATGTAACCAGCCCAATGCTGGTCTTGTGCAAAATTAGCTGACTCATGTCGATCTTCTGCACTAGGAGATCCAGATACTTCTTCTTTTCAGATGCAATTCTCTTCTTGCATTCAAAGATATCATGCCCAGGTTTCTTGCAATAGTTACATCTCTTCTTTTTATTATCCCCTGAAGAAGAGGCACCATGAGAATGATCAACATGTGAATGAGGGGGTTTACAAACTGAAATCTTCCTTTGCCTTTGTGTTTATGCTGGGTAGCAAAGGCTTGATCACTAGCCATAGAAGCATTGCGATTTGCACGACTTTGGATCCCTCTTTGCTCCTGCTGAAGGAGAAGAGCAACTAGTTGGTCAAAAGAGAAATGGTTGGCATTGCCACCTGCAACCAACCTCAATGTGATAAGAATCAGGCAACCCATCAAGGGTATTAGAAACAAACTGAGAATCAGGCATAATCTCATAAAAATTGGCCAATTGCTCTTTCAAATCCTTCACATTAGTAAGATAGGCATCCATGTTACCACCCTCTTCAAGCTTCAAGTTCTTCAACTGCTTGCAGAGATAGGCAACCCTTGCCTCATTCCGCACCTAATATAAGGATGCAAGTTGATCCCATGTTTGCTTAGCTGTCTTGCAAGACCGGATATGAGGGATAATAACCCTTTTGATGGAAAGAGCAATCAAGGCATGTGCTTTGGCATCACAACCATCCCACTGAATCTGCTCCTGTGTAGGAGGCAAAGTACCTGTAGTAGTAGATGCAGCTGCTCTAGAAGAAGCATTAGACCCATCACCTGAAGTAGTATCAGAGGCAGAAGGTGGAGCACTAGCAACTGCATTACGTGTAGGTTTGGCCTCAAAATCTGAAACAATGTGCCATAGATTCTTGGCAACCAAAACATGCCCCATCATGTATGACCACATGGGGTAATTGGTGCCATCAAGCTTGCCATCAGCCCCAAGCATCCCAAAAAGATCATCTTTGCTGCTAGCCATAGTGCCAAAAATGCAAGGCAAAGGCACCAGTCTGACAAAGCAAATGAGAGAAGGGCACTCTCCTGAAAACAAAAGCAAATTTCTGCACAAGCTTCAAAGCTTTTCACTGCAAATGTGTGGTTGTCACAAGGGGTACCTGCAAATGATGTAGACCCAAAATGCAGCAAAGAAAGAGCTCCAAATGCAAGTGCAAATGATCAGCCTTGTAGGAGAAGTGAAAGGGACAGCAAATGGCAAATGAGAGGGCTGTGAGAAGCTGAAATATGATGTTTCAGCAAGAGTAAATGCTCTCTGAAGCAGAATAACGCCCCGAAATGATTGCAGCAACAGCTAGAGGTGGAAAAGTCGCAGCCCGAGGTGTTAGAACAGCAATAGGGCTTCAGAAAACGCTTCCAAACAGCAGCAGCAGGCTGCAAACCCTAAAATCGGTGGCTGTAGGTGCTCAGAACAGCAGCAGCAGTGCCCTAATGTCAAAGTCGGCTGGTGTAGGTCCTCCAAACTGCAGCAGCAGGCCCGAAATCACAAAGGCGGCTCCTTCAGGTGCTCCAAAAGCTGATGCAGTTCACATGTGCGAAAAGGCGGTTGTTTTCGGGCGCAGCCCTTGAAACAGCTTGGGGGTAGCAGGAGCAGCTCCAAAATGCTGGAACAGCAGCAAGAGATGCAGGGAAGAGCAGTTGCCTATGCTGGAGGAGCCGTGGAGAAGATTTTCCGGCGATGGAAGGGCTGGAAACTGCCTTGGGTAGCTGCAGCTGGTACCAATGCCTCGGGAAATGTGCCGACCAGCAAGGAAATGAGCCAAAATGAGGCTGGAACAGGTCACCAACATGGAAATGGCTGTGGTGTGGATCCCTGACTTGCTTTGATACCACTGTTGCAAGGGCAAGCAATGGAAGCCTCGAAAAGGAGGACAAAGAGCAAAAACGAGCTGCTGTATTGAAAATGCTGCTACAATGAATGGAGGCTCAAGAGGGAGCCAATATGACAAAACCCTAGGGCTAAATGCCCTAACTTCTCTGTGGAAGGTCCTTAAAAAAAAAGCTACGTACGGAAATCGACGAAGGATTTCGGGAGCAAGGAGAGAGGATTTTGGCACGACAGAATGGCTGTTGCACATTTGGTTGTGTATAGAACAACTACCTATTGTGCATGGGCTTGTACGGCTGACTGCAAGCTGGTGGTGTGCACGTGTACAGATGGGTACAGACCGCGTGTATGGATAGTTCACGTGCTGCGTACGGTAGACTTTGCCGTTGTGTATGGGTCATGTATGGGCTGTGTACAAACTTCTTTCAAGCTACTTGTGCAAACGTACGAGTACGGTTGGAGCTACGCTTGTGTACGGGGACAACTGTGAATGGAGAGTTATGCCTGCCTCCTAGCTGCTTTGTATGGGCTGTTTTTGTTTGCCTTGGGTTGCGTGCACAGGCAGGTGAGCCTGGCTTGCAGGGGCAGTGAGCTGTGTGATAGTGTGGATAGAAGGCTCCCCAGCTGTTATGTATTAGCCCGTGAAAGAGCTTGGTTTGAGCTTCGGGCTGGTTAAGAGTTCACTCATGCTTAATTGATTGCATTGGGCTATGAGCTGTGTTTGGAGAGGCCTAGTTGGCAGGTAAGGGAGTAGTGTGATCCATAATGGATGGCTAGTAACATTTCCTATTTTATACAAATGCTTGGAATAGATTTTGCATGTTTACTGTTAAGCTTGGTGGAAGCAATGCATAACAAGGTGTAAGTTCGGGGCATTGATGCCAACCGAAGTGTGAATTATTGTCAATGGATGCTAGCTGTGTGCCCATGCTTTATCTTTGTTCTTGTTGGTGAATGGCTAAGAGGGCGCTCAAGGCAGCTAAGGGGGGTTGCAAGTATTGGTTGCTAGGTATAGGCCTAAGCTGAGTCCATGTTTGGTGGAAGCCATTCTAAGCAAAGAACACACATTGTTTATGGATGCCTAAATGTCATTGAAGCCAAAGGGATAGAACTTGTATGACTGTCATATTGTTTGCTGTGTTGAGATGCAAGTTCTTCTATGGGAAACAGGTCGATGTATCGGGATGTATGCTCCCTATAGGGTGAGAGGCTATTGGTGGTGATAGTCCTGAATAGTGGGGAAAGCCTCTATATGCTTTCTTTTTTTTCTGCGTGGAGTAGATAGGTGGTTAACTTGGCACTAGTGACAGCTATGAGAAACTGTGTGGCCAAGCGTGGTTACTATTGACAGTTCCAGGCTGTGTGCAAGCTTCTCAGATTAGGGATGGAGACCTAGTGCCAGGTTTGGTGAGAGCAGTGATCAGTAGAGGCTATGCCGGGTATGCTGATGCCTAATGGGATGTGGAATGCCCCAGATGCAAGAAAGAATGTATCCTTTATGTGGCCTGGAATTCAGGGTTTCTCACTTAATTAAAGAAATACTGAAAGGGGCGCCAAGGTTTGGGGCCAATCTGTGTCTCGATCTTGGTATAGGGGCACTTTAGCTCCCAATCTGCTCGTTGTATATTTGCTGAATTGTTTGATATATCACTGTTGGCTGGTTATTTGTTAGTTCTATTACCCTTTTAATTCATTGAAGGCCGGTTGCATGGTTCCGTTGCCGGGACATCAACATTTTCTTTAAGGAGGTGAGCCTGTGGTTGTCTCAGGTGCAAGTATTGCTTGCTTTCATTTAATTGCAGCGAGGAGAATTCAGCGACTATGTCACACAGTGGCGAGGATTGGGATATGGGATATGAGTCCTCTCAAGATGGGCAATTGTTGTTTGAGGGAGCTTTTGTTGATGATGATCAGAATGCCGATATTCAACCATATGGACCTATGGTATTGAATGGACAGCCATTAGTATGCCAAATGCACAGGGTGTTTATTCATGGTCCTGATGTTGATTTGCATGGCCAAGGCAATGGTTTTCAGCATGCAAATCAGGGACAGCAAGTCATTCCACACCCCACAGTGCATCTAGGATACTTTGGTGGTGGTTCAGTGTTTCAACCAATGGCTGGCCAGGCTGGGAATGGTCCAGGAATGCTTGGAAATCACCGTGTTGGTTTCAGCCTGTAATGCAAGGTATGCAAGGGATTATGCTTGGGGTATGCAGGTCGGAATGCAGAGTGTTATGAATGGAAACAATGGCATGCAGCCAGGAATGCAAAATGGAATGCATGGCTACTATGGGAGCTCTTGTAGGCATGTTTGGATGCAGGTCTAGTATAGCAAACCCTGCTATGGGTAATGAGAATGTTGGTCAGGCTTTTGTTGTCTAGTGTGATGTATGTGGGAACAACATTAGTGCAATTCTCTTGCAGAATGGATGGATTGTTGCCTACGAGAGTAGAATGTTGCAGGATGTTGAAATAAATTTGCAAGTATATGAGAAAGAGTTGCTGGCTGTGGCTCATGCTCTTTCTGCATGGGAGCATTACTTGCTCGGGGTTGATTTCACCGTGCAGATAGATCAGCAGACCTTGAGATATTTTCCTCACTTAGACTAGGTTGTCTAAGAAGCATATGCATTGAGTCCTGAGTTGGATGCAATGAAGGACTAGTATGCAGAGGATGGGGATTCTACACGGCTCTATGATCAGTTGTCTGATGGGCAGCAACATTTGTAGTATACTTTCAGGGATGGATTCCTTCAAATGCATGGTCATCTATGGTTTTACAAGCAGTTTAGGCCTAGCGTGTAGGGCATCGATGTACTGATGCTTTAGTGAAAGCACTTGTGGCTTTCTTTGGCCAGCTTTGTAACAACAGATGGATGCTTTTGTAGGGATTTGCATCGTATTTTAGCAGATCAGTGATGTAGCTTATGGGTTGAAGCTACCAGATCTTTGAGGATGGCAAAGTTTCTATCTAGTAAAGTTTCAGAGTTATTCACCATTGTAAGTGAAGTGGGTGGAAGAGGGTGATCTGGCAGAGACACCTCAGTTGTTGTAGCTTTACTTGGAAGCTTTTAGCTTGAGCCAACTTCGGTTGTGGCTCCTTCAGGCTCAGCAGAGGGTAGGTCTGGAGCATTGCTTGATGCTCAAGAGAGAGGTAGTACTTCTGTCTCTTTGTTACAGACAGGCTCAAAAATCTAGAAGTTGGTAACATTTAATGTTTCACCCGAGGCATTGCTTGCTGACAATATATATGCCTTGGGACTTTTATGATCAGTGTACAAGTCACTATGAGGTTTTTGCAGTGTATACGGATTGCTATCCTAGGCTCTGAACAATCATATATGCTATGTCAGTTTGCAATACATGCTTCTATGATGGTATATTCACATCTATTTTGGATGTAATCGAGGTCGCTTGCCATATTTCAAGAGAGGGGGTATGTCACGAGGGTGTGAATTTTAGTGCATGCATGTGGGTTAGACCCCGAGAAGTAAAGCGGGCAGGGCCTTGCGTTGCAAAGTGTGCAAGATTTCTATATGGAATTGTGCCTTGGGGGTGATTTTTGGGGTTTAGTCCCAAAGAGGGGGCAAATGACCATAGTGGTTTAAGTTGGTCATTGGGTGGCCTTTAAAATTGCCCCGCTAAAGGGGGCAATGGGGGCAAATGACAAGGGGGGGATGCCACGTGGCATTTCCCCATGCTTTGATGCTTTTGGTAAGGTTCTTAGTGGAAGGTCCTAAAAAAAAGCTACGTACGGAAATCGAAGAAGGATTTTGGGAGTAGAGGAGAGAGGCTTTTGGCATGACGGAATGGCTGTTGCACGTTTGGTTGTGTACGGAATAGCTACCTATTATGCACGGGCTGGTACGGTTGACTGCAGGCTGGTGGTGTGCTCGTGTACGGACGGTTACAAACCATGTGTACGGATAGTTCACGTGCTGTGTACGGACTGGGTACTTTGACACTGTGTATGGGTCATGTATGGGCTATGTATGGACTTCTTTCAAGCTACTTGTGCAAACCTACGAATAGTTGTACGGTTGGAGCTATGCCTATGTCCGGACAGCTGTGAACGGAGAGTTATGCTTGCCTCCTAGCTGCTTTGTATGGGCTGTTTTGTTTGCCTCGGGCTGCGTGCACAGGCAGGTGATCCCGGATTGCAGGGGCAGCTAGCTGTGTGGTAGCGTGGATAGAAGGCTCCCTGGGTGTTATGCATTAGCTCGTGAAAGAGCTTGTTTGAGCTCCGGGCTGGCACTAATGCTTAATAGTGATTGCATTGGGCTGTGAGCTGTGTTTGAAGAGGCCTAGTTGGCAGGTAAGGGAGTAGTGTGATCCAGAATGGATGGCTGGTAACATTTCCTATTTTTATACAAATGCTTGTAACAGATTTTGAATGCTTACTGTTAAGCTTGGTGAGAACAACGCATAACAAGGTGTAAATTTGAGGCATTGATGCCAACCGAAGTGTGAAGCATTGTCAATGGATGCTAGCTGTGTGTCCATGCTTTCTCTTTGTTCTGAGTAGGTGAATAGCTAAGAGTGCACTCAAGGCAGCTAAGGGGGATTGTGTGACCAAGTATTGGTTGCTAGGAACAGGCCTAAGCTGAGTACAAGTGTTTTGGAATTGAAATGGATGCCTATTTGCTATGTTTGGTGGGAGCCATTTTAAGCAAAGAATACACATTGTTTATGAATGCCTAAATGTCATTGAAGCCAAAGGGATGGAACTCGTATGGGAAACAGGTCGATGTATCGGGATGTATGCTCCCTATAGGGTGAGAGACTATTGGTGGTGACAGTCCTGAACAGTGGGGAAAGCCTCTATATGCTTTCTTTTTTATCTGCTTGGAGCAGATAGGTAGTTAACTGGGCACTAGTGACAGCTATGGGAAACTGTGTGGCCAAGTGTGGTTACTAGTGACAGTTCCAAGCTGTGTGCAAGCTTCTCAGATTAGGGATGGAGACCTAGTGCCAGGTTTTGTGAGAGCAGTGATCAGTAGAGGCTATGCCGGGTATGCTGATGCCTAATGGATGTGGAATGCCCCAGATGCAAGAAAGAATGTATCCTTTATGTGGCCTGGAATTCAGGGTTTCTCACTTAATTAAAGAAATACCGAAAGGGGCACCAAGGTTTAGGGCCAATTTGTGTCTTTATCTTGGTGTAGGGGCACTCTGTGCCTTGGTGAAATCAAATGAATATGTTTGCTGGGTTGACCTTGGTAGGACAATAGATCACTTGGACCAGATGACTTTCCACCTTTACATGGATGAAATGATGTCTGATATCAATGTGCTTAGTCATGGAATGGTTCACAAGATTCTATGTGGCATAACTCATTGCATATGAAATGTCAGGCATTGCAATCATAAGATAAATCAAGCTGTCCACTAACTTTTTGTACAAAGTGGCATCCACTCTGGCTTATCCATGTCAACATCCTATCTTAATCGTGTCTCCATGGGAGTGGAAATTGGTATCCTGTCTTGCATGTGGAATCTTTCTAGCAAGCCTTTAGCATACTTTGTTTGACTGACAAAAATGCCAGTAGTGTGCTGCCATACTTCTATACCCAAGTGACAATGCAGCGGCCCCAAGTCTGTCATCTTGAACTCTGTGCATAATGCTGGCTTGAGTTGATCTACGAGAGTCTGATCTTTGTATGTAATGAGGAGATCATCCACATAGAAAATGACAAGATTCAAACTGCCAAATTTGAATCTTGTCAAATTTCTGAAAGTAGGGGAGTAGCACAACTTGGGTGCCTACTAAGTCCATAGAGTGGCTTGAGAAGCTTGCAAACCATTTGCTCTTGTTCCTTCCTGGAAAAAGCCAGGTGGCTGCTGCATATAGACATACTCAACCAAGTCTTTACTTAAGAAGGATGATTTGACATTGCCACAACGGCCATGAGAAGTGTGCTGCCATGGATAGCATTGTTCTTATGGTGGTTGATTTTGCAACTGGTGCAAACGTTGCTGTGAAATCTACCCCCTCTTCTTGGGAGTTCTTTTGGCTTTGACGGCATAATCAGTGCTTTGCTTGCTAGGTATATCTACCTTTTGTTTTTCAAAAAATTTTGTTAGCTGTTTTTCTTCTCTTTCGTTTTCTCTTTTATTTTCAATGTAGGGCTTTGGACCTCAAAACAACAAAAACCTGAATTTGTACGATTGGATATATTCTAGTCTTACAAAGGTATATATATATATATTCTTTTGGCACATCCACTTGCATCCTACCACATTCTTTCCAAGTGGAAGGTCAACAAGTTCCCAAGTGTTATTCTTGATAAAGGCATCTATTTGTTGTATTGTGACATTCTTTCAATACACATGCTTATTTGCCTGAGTGAAAGTTTGAGGATCACTTTTGGCCTCTCACAGCGGTTGTCAGAGTTCTGCCTACGTAGTGGCTATTCCGGACTATTTTTGGGAGTTGTTCTATTATTTCATTGTATAATCTCCTCCTATTCAGAAAGGAGTGATATTAATTAGTTTTCTCCTATGGTTTATTTCTGGTTCCATACAAAGTTTTGGAATATGGTAGCATTTTTAGCTCGCAGCTCCTCTCCCGTCACATCTTGCTGCCCCCTCCCTCCCTCCCAGCTGCACCACCGATTAAATCCTAGAGCAACGTGTGGCATACTGCTAGATATATAGTGCAAAATATTATTATTACACCGTCCTCTTGGGGACCCTAGATTCCTTCATTAAACTGAAGTCAGACAATCGATCATAACCATATTAAAACTAATGAGGGCACTATCCTATCCATGATGAGCATAAGCACAATAGTGGTGTTTCAGACTCAGCAAAAACGTTTGGAGCATTTGAAATTAGTCTTCAATTGCTCAGGCTGCATAAATTATATGCCAAAAATTGGTCTCTCAGTGTCCAAATCTTATGATTCCATCTTGATAATGTACCTAAACAACATTTAGCAAGTTTGTAGCAGCCTTCTTGGATGATAGTCTCACCTTCAAGTAGACTCAACAACAACTTTAAAATGAATCTTCCAATAACTCATGCCTCTCTTTAGGGGTGGGGCTTAGTTTCATCCCTTTCACACATGTTTGATATAGGATTTTATATATGTTTTGAATTTTATGAAAAAGGTTTGTGTGTTGTGTGATAAATCAATATTACTTCTTAAAATTCATCTCTCTGCTTGTTTGCTCATTATGATGTAGAGCAGGATTTCCCATCGGTGGTTGAGCAGGGGTTTCAAGTATCACCATTTCATCACCAAGGGCTTCTATGTGATGATGGCAGGCAAGTTGAAAGTAGAGCTGCAAGCTGAAACTCTAAATCTCATGAAACTTTTATAGTAGTGTGTATTCGGTTGCTAACAATATTATGAACTATCATTTGCTTGGACTATTTTTTTGGTTCGTTTCATTTTGTATTGATTCCCTTGTGTTCTTGCCGTATTATTGTCAGCTTTTTGTTCAAGTTGACATTTCATTTGTGTTCAATCTAGGAATCCCTTTGTTTTTATGAAGGCCTACGCTCATTCACTACTTGAAACATGTGAGTTGACCATCGTAAAGTTAGAGATGTCTGGATCATTAGATCATAAGATTTCGCAATCTTTTTGTAATAGGACAAGCTATTGTTTTTTCATTACGCGCTCCAGGTATAAGGGTTTTTGTGCCTCCACAGAAAGTCGACTCTCAAACAAAACCAAACAAATTAGGATTTTGGTCTATGCAATTCGCTGTAGCTTTTGAGCTTCTGCATTGCCTTGCCATCTTTCCTTTAGGGGGTTATGCTACACTGGAGGTGGCGAGATTTTGTGTTCCCATCCAATTGGTCTACATGCAGGGCATTTACTGTCCACTTCAATCCTAAAATGGCAATGCTATTGGCATATGGACCCCTCTATTCACCCAAGAGAATTTACGTTTTCCCAAAGCAAGGAGGACTCTTACAGCTTAAGCTGGCTCTGATACCAAATGAAACAGCCCCAACCAGGTCAAGTCAATTTTGACCTCGGTGGGGTAACCACTCCCAGCAGAGTCTTTGATACCACAGGACAATTCTGCAAAACAACCTATAGAAGTTTGAGCTAGTAGCTCACCCCCCAGCCGTAGGCTCAGTAAATCTAGCCACCCTCGAGCTTGAGGTCTAGACCACCACGAGAGCCAACCAGTCTCAAGATCAAGACACGTCTCCACACACCACATGCCCCTTTCTCTAGCTGCTACTCCCTAGCTCGCAAGTCTACATCCAAAGGAAGCTCCAACTCCTTGGACCCCTGAATACTGAGCCCCTTGCTCATACTTTTAGGCCTAGCACTGGCTATCTTTATCAGTAAGCCCTAAAGTTAGGTTGTATGCATAAAGTAGCTTTTTTTTACTAGGGTCATGCTTTTCCCTAATTAGCTCTGATAGCCATGCCTTTCTTAGACTAGCCCAATCCACAAGATCTAAACATCATTCACGCTAACTCTAGTCTCAACCTTAGGTTAATCCAAACCCTAGACTAGGTCCTCACCCTAAATCAAATCCAAGATCATAGGTTAGCATGGCCTTAACCCTAGACAATCCAGTCTTGGTTAGGCCCTAATTAGTCCAGTTATGGACATAACACTATATCCAGCTTCGATGCTCTCCAAAGATCACAGGGACTACATATTCAAGATGACCACTCCCACTTGGTGGTTTATACTGTAATGGATTTTAGAAGCTGCTCGGGATTAAACCAAACAGACATTGAAGGGAGATGTTGGAGAATCAGTGGTCTGCCCTCTAGACACCCACCTAGATTTAGATGCTTCATTTAAGGTCTCCAAAGGAGGGAAGCCAAGATCAAAAAATAGTGTGGACCTGCCACTGTATGACAATGGGTTCCACTCCATAGTTTTTTAAATGTATAACAATGGATTCCATTCCATAGTCCCCTTACATTTATGGGGGCCCTTCCCCCTCTTTCACATCTCTTCTCTTCCCTTTCCATTCATCTTTCTTTCACTTGCTTTTTTCTCTCTTGATTTGCTCATATGGTCTTTTCGTTTTACACGATATTGAAAGATTTTATTTTATTGTTTCTATTACTTTATTAAAAACATTTTACGGAGACTTGGTGGTTATGCCACCTTACTATAAATATATAGTTTGGTAATCACTTTCAAGCAAACCAAAATATGACCTACAACGTTCATGTAACATTATCAACAAAATGTTATACAAAAGGTCACAAGTGGATGAGGTTAATCCCCTTATCCACATGCATACGGATTTAGCCACACACTAACCTAGATGCAAATCAAATTATATAGGGTGAAACCCAAAAACTATCCCTTCTAATGCCTTGGGGGTGTGAAAAATATTAAGTGACTTAGCTCTAGCTTGTAAAGTTCTCTCTTTTAAGTATATGAGACAACATTAGTAGACTTGTTTCTTCCTCTACATTTCTTGTATTTCAATCTCTAGTTGATGTTGCTATTGTTATCCTCATTTCTAACTTACACAAGTACCTTGACTGATTTTTTAAAGAAATCTATCTTGAAACATGTATCTTGTTCTCTTGCACCCATGGAATGCTATTAGGAAACTAGCTAGCTTTGAGCAAGGATCCGAAGGATCCGGCTAGAGAGCAACTAGCCTTCCATGTCTTCATCTATTTATATCACCAGTGACCACTAATGCAAAGCGCTAATCATATTTTTGCTTGACTTCTCACGGGGAACTCTTTTTCCCCCACCTTATTTATTAAAATAGCCCATGTAGTTACGATGGGCGGAAAAGAACTAGTTCCGAATTGTCGTATGATGGCAGTTTGTAGGAAGATGCCACATTAAACTTGTTGTTGCATGCTAGTGTGTCCTTTTCGTGTTTCATATTTCTTCCAGTGCTTTCTATCTTCAACCTCTCTTATTCCCCTACACCTCATCTTTGTATTTGCCCCCATATTGTATTATTGCACCTCTTATCATTCTCATGAGTTTGTCATTTAGCCTTATATTCTTATTCTTAATCCTTCGTTTATAATTTCTTCTAAGGAGTGCAAAAATCAAGAAAGTAACCATGCATCTATCTATTCCCTGATCTTGTCCGGGCAGCAAGATGTGGTGTTACTCTCTTCCTCAGTAGAGGGTCTCCAGTGACACTTGGATGTGTTTCATACTTTCTATGAGACACATGACTTAAGGTCAAGCCTTGTAGGCCCGACTGAGCAAGGGGTACAGTGCATTAGCCAGACTCGAGCCACCTTTTGGTGCCTCATCTCTTATGTGGTTTCTCGCATCATTGCTTTGAGACTCTTGTAGGTGCACCCTAGCTTTCAAACTCTGAGGGGATAGCTTGTTATTGGATGTGGTAAGAGAAGCGGAAGCATAGCGCCAATGACAAGCAGTACCAAGACTACTAAAAATGGTATTGATACCAGTACAACTAAAAAATGAGAACAAGTACAAGGGTTATAAAACCTTGTCAAAAAGGACTAAGTGATGAGACGCATACATAGACTAACCTAGTTACCGTCCTTATTAGGCCTACAAGGTGATACTAGTGTCATAGATGTCATCACTAACAAACCCCTTTCAATGGTATGGCTGAAGTACACTGGAAACATCTCAGATGTATGTGGTATATGTACCATGGTTGTAAATATTCATCCAAAAAGGAATGTTGTACAGGGTTGGTAGTATGAAGTGATAAAGGGAAGCGAGTGTAAAGCTTGTCAAGGGTCGTTGGCAGTGCAAATTGTCTTGTCTCGGAACATAAGACAAGTGAATATCTCTTGCTGACAATTTTTCTCTGACATAGTAATAATGGACCTCAATGTGCTTACTTTAAGCATTAAACACTGGGTTTCACACAATTGCCAAAGCACTCTCACTGTCAGTGTGGATAATGGTAGGAGATGTCTGAAGATCTGCAAGTAGTTTTCTGAGCCATACACATTCCACAGTAGTTATACAGGCCTGACCTGTACTATGCTGTTTTGTGCTGAACCACGAGATGCATGAAGTGCCAAGCATAAAACAGTTGCCACTATGTGACACTCTAGTGTTATCCTGCGCAGTCACTATTTGTAAAAGCATGCGGTGTAAGATGAGAATCATGATTCTAAAGAAGTTCCAAGGTTTGAGTGCCTGAAAGTCACGTTTCACTGCTTGCCAATGCTATGTACTGGGGCTATGCATGAATCTGCTCAATTGAGAAATGCATACTGAAGATCAGGCCATGTGTGACATAAATAGATCAAGCATCCATCAGCCTAGTGATAAAGAGTAACATCCAAAGGCTCAATTGCATCTTCCAAAAAGAAATGAAAACCAGGTTCCAAGGTAGTGGCAGTCCTCAAACTGAAAATGGTGTAAGATGACTCATCATAGTGCCCCCTCCACATGAGCAAATTGAACGCCAAGATAATAATGAAGCTGGCCCAGATTTGTCATCTCAAACGACTGTTGCAATGAGCCCTAAAGCTGCAATATGCTGTTTAGATGGTCCAATAAAGAGCATATCATCAGCGTAAAGTATTAAAATCAACAAATCTGCGTCACGCTTGTGGACATAAAGAATGCTATCTGTTGGGCTGTTCTGAAAACAAAGGCTGAGTAGGTGAGCATGAATCTCGGCATACCAAGCCTTGGGTACCTGCCTTAAACCATAAATTGCTTTACATAAGCGGCATGCCTAATCCTTTGACCGCAAACCAGGAGGCTGAGTGACTTACACTTCCTCATTAAGTCTCCATGAAGAAATGTAGTCTTCATATCTAGTTGATGCACTTGCCAATCGTGATGGGCTGCAATAGCAATGACACATCGGCTAGTAGTAATGTGTGAAGTGGGTGCAAATGTTTCTTCGCAATCAATGCCATGCTGATTATAACCTTTTGCAACAAGAAAGGCTTTGTAGCAACCGACGACTCCACCAGCTTTCCTTTCTCGTTTGTAAACCCACTTGGTGCCTATAGCATGCTTGCCAACAAGCAGATCACACAACTCCTTGTCCCCTTGTCCCCCGATTTGAGGGGACAAGGGGGCAGAAGACCATAGGGGGTAGGGGAAGAAAAAAGACAGCACACCTACTTGGCATGGAACCCGCACAGCAAGGAGTTGAAGGCGTGGCATCCTAGGTGCCTCTTGGAGCAGCGTATGGGCAGCATATGGGACTGCAGCAGCAGCCCATGTGCTGGGCACAAGGCCCTTATATAGGGCTGGCCCAAGCCAGCCAGATCAGCTAGGAAAGGGCCGACCCAGCCTGGTTGGTTGGGCCCTACAGGTTGGTGCCTGGAGTAGGGAGCCGACTCCCTGATCGGCCAGTTTGAGGGGGCCTAGTTTGTCCTACATTCTCCCCTCATTCCTCACCACCTGCACAGACAACCTTGCACACAGGCAAGTGTGTAGAGGGAGAGGAAGAGGCTCAGCAATTGACAGCATCACGGAGCTGTTTGTACACGCTCATCCTTGAGCTTTTGTTTGCCCACTTTTGTGGAGGAATATATTTGAGTTCTGTCCTATCTTTGTTTCCGTCTTTCTGAGTGTTGTATGAGCTAGATAGGGAGTGAGGTGTCAGTGATTCTATCCTCTATTTCCAACATGGTATTAGAGCTAGGTTCACAGCTCTAGATCGGAGTACCTCTGCAAGAGGCGACTCTAATCGACACTCAGGTTTGCTGCGTGGTCAAGTTCTCTGCTGTAAATTCAGTTTACTGTTCTTTATTATGGCAAGGATGGAGGACAAAGATTCTATTGTTGCCTCTTCAGCCCCTTCTCTTGCTTCCTCCTCCTCCAAATTCCTCTCATTCACAATTCGGAATTTCGGAGAGTCAAGGAAGCTAGACGGGTCATACTACCCGATCTGGAGGATGAAAATTCAGAGCCATCTTGTGGCCCGGAAGTTGTGGAAGCTAACAAGGGGGGTGGAGGCAAAACCGGAAGACTTGCTGGACAACAAGGGGAAGATTCTCATTCTAGTGGATGGTGAAGAGCTTGAGAATTGGGAAGAGAGAGATCCCCACTCCCTAGCATTAATCATCGGGACCACGGCGGACTCTGTTCTTCCACACATCCAGATAGCCGAGACGTCTGTAGAGGTGTGGGCTATCCTGAACGATTTGTATGAAACGAACAATACATCTCGAATTTTGATGCTCCAACACCAACTGTACAATCTGGACATGACTGAGGTAGACAATGTTCATGACCATCTGACAAAAGTCAAGATGGTAAGGGACTAGCTCGCGGCAGTTGGTCAGAAGGTAGATTCAAGTCAATTGGCATTGTTGATCTTACACAAGCTACCTCGAAGCTTTAAGAGTTTCGTGACTACGGTCATTGCAAGACAGAGGACCAAGCCTCTCCCTTTCGAGGAGCTTGGGCCTTTACTATTGCAGGAAGAGGCTCGGAAAAAAGTGTTTACTCAATCGGACGAGAAGGCTCTCGTGGCAAGGGACAAGCGTGGCAAGGGTAAGTTCAAAGACTCCAAGAACAAAAGCAAGACCGAGGATGTAGAGAAAAAGAGGTAGATGAAGTGCTTCTACTGTGAGAAACTTAGTCATTCTGCTAAAGAGTGCCGCAAGAAGAAGACGGACCTCAAGAAGGAGTCCAAGTCCAAGGAGGAGCCAAAGACCGAATTGGTATACGTCACGACCGACGCTCTCTTCATCATCCCTGCTACTGCTCCGTTTATGCAGTCAGTGAAGGAGAGGAAGGTTGGTATGTGGATAGTGGAGCTTCAAAGCACATGTCCAACAAGGAGTGGTTCAAAACCATGGAAGGTACACATCCCGATTCCAAGGTCACTGTTGGGGATAATCGGTCATGCTCTATGAATGGTGTCGGTAGTATTCCGTTCATCACGACTACAGGAAACGAGGGGTTGATTTTCGGTGTACTGTATGTACCGAATTTGTGCAAGAACCTATTATCTGTGAGTCAGATGGACAAGCACAATATGTCGGTATTATTCGACGACGGCACGGTCACTGTCACATCCAAGGCAAACGGACACGTGGTGGCTCAAGGTGTCGAGGAGCATGGGCTATATCGGCTCAACGCTCTGTTGGTGCACGGGGAGCATGGTAGATCCATATTGTGGCATGAGTGGTTTGGTCATGTCAACTACGGCACTTTCTCCGAGATGCAGAAGTCAAAGATGGTGGATGGACTTCCACTGATTGCAGGCAACGATCGTGTCTGCAGGGCTTGCGTGGAAGGCAAGCAACATAGGGACAAGTTCCCACAAGAGGCCTCATCACAGGCCAAGAAGCCGCTTGAGTTGGTTCACGCCGACATCTGCGGCCCAATGTCGACAAATTCATTCGTAGGTTCGCGGTATTTTCTCTTAAGAACTAGTGGATGATTTCAGTCGCATGACATGGGTGCTCTACTTGGCTTTCGAGAAATTGAAAGACTGGAAGGCCTAGGTAGAGAAGGAGAGTGGGGAGGTAATCAAAGCCTTCCGCACCGACTGAGGGGGAGAGTTCACTTCTACCGAGTTCAATGGATTCTGCAAAAAGCACGGGATTAAGCGACAGCTCATCACAGCTCGCACATCTCAACAGAATGGAGTTGCTGAGAGGAAGCACTGGACCGTCACAGAGTCAGGGTTGACCATGTTGCAAGGGAGGAATCTCTCGAAAGCCTACTAGGATGAAGCCGTGAACACTGCCGTTCACATTCTTAATAAAACCAAGACCAAGGCTGTTGATAACCAGACTCGGATGACAAATGTGCTGTCCGAGACAGGGAAAATGATTGTGCCTTGAGATTATCTGGTACTCTGCTGCGTGGGCTTTTTCAGCTTGATCTTTTTGAGAAAAGAGCAGCCCATGCTCTTGCAGTTTCTACCCCTAGTGCTGCCATGCAGAATGCAGAATTATGGCATGCCCGATATGGCCACATGCATTACAACAGCTTGATGACACTTCAGAAGCACTCTATGGTTGATGCATTGCCACCTCTTGAGATACCTCCTCCACATGTGTGTGAAGGGTGCATTTTAGGCAAGATGCATAGATTCCCCTTCAAAAAGGATGGTTCAATTAAAGCTGTCCGCAAATTACAGCTTATACACAGTGATGTCTGTGGTCCCATGAGGACTCCATCATTGGGTGGTCATCTCTACTTTGTTACTTTTATTGATGATTACTCCAATTTTACTTGGGTCTTTGGGCTGAAGCGCAAATCAGAAGTGTTCATGGTGTTTAAACACTTTTCATCCATGGTTGAAAATGAAACTTGACTCAAGATACAGACATTGTGCACAGATAGAGGTGGGGAATACTTGTCTGCAGATTTTGATGCTTTTCTGAAAGGCAAGGGTATTGTGCATCAGCTCACAGTGAGGCTGACCTCTCAGCAAAATGGCAAAGCTGAGAGAAAAAATAGAACTCTTATGGAGATGGACAGATGTATGCTGACAAGCAAACACATGCCTCACAAATTCTGGCTTGAAGGTCTGATGTGTGCCAACTACATCTTAAATCGGGCTTCCACTAAGGCTTTGAAAACAAAAACTCCTTATGAGGTCTGGAATGGGAGAAAGCCTTCAGTGGATCATTTCCGAGTCTTTGGATGCCTTGCATATGCTCATGTGCCAGTTGAATTTTGGCATAAGTTCTCAGATAAGGCAATTAAGTGCATATTTGTTGGGTACAGTGCAGAAAGCAAGGGGTACCGTCTCTACAATCTTGCTGCAAGCAAGATCATTGTCAGTAGAGATGTGATATTTGCAGAAAATTCAGCTCACACTCGGGCTGAATTTCATATGCCTTCTTCTTCAAAGGATGTTTTTGAGGGGTTGCTACCCATTGCGTTGGGTTCCCCTGCTGATATTTCTGATGCAAATCAGCATTTACAGCCACCTCCCGATGCTCCAGTTCAGCCACAAGATGTCTTGCCACCTCCACAGGCAGCGGAACAGGTGGTTCAGCAAGAAATTGCAGACATACATGCAGCAAAAACAGTCCCAAACTGGCTGTTACAGACTCTCAGGGAGAGTAAGATTGATGCTGCATTACCTGGCAGGACTCGCTGTGCAGCAAGGCACATGGAAGGTGCTAATTCAGTGGAATCAGCATATGCAGGTATTTTCTCGATGAGGAGGAGCCTGCAACATTCGAAGAAGCAAAGGACAATGTGCATTGGATGAATGCCATGCACGATGAGTTGCAGTCCATTAAGAAAAATCAGACTTGGGATGTTGTAGACTTGCCACTAGGTAAACATGCCATTGGCACACGATGGGTTTTCAAGGTGAAACGGAAGCCAGATGGCTCCATTGACAGATACAAGGCAAGGCTGGTTGCTAAAGGCTATGCTCAGAAAAAGGGCATAGATTATGAGGAGACTTTTGCTCCTACATCCCGGATGACCACCATCCGATCTGTTATTGCAATGGCTGCACATTTTGAGTGGAATGTTCATCAGTTGGACATAAAAACAGCCTTTTTAAGTAGAGACTTGTTGGAAGTATGTCAAACAACCTCCAGGCTTTGAAATTACAGCAAATGCACTAGACGTGATATTCAGTTTGCAGTATCTCAGGTGAGCAGGTACATGCACAGCCCAAAAACTATGCATTGGCAGGCAGTTAAGCGCATCTTCCGTTATTTGCAGGGCACAAAGTCTTTTGGCTTGTTATTTCCCAGGGGGGGTGACTTGTAGATGCATGCCTACAGTGAATCAAATTGGGCTGGTGATTATGACACTAGGCAGTCCACTAGTGGCAATTGTTTCTTTTTGGGTAAATCTTGCATTTCCTGGCTGAGCAAGAAACAATCTACAGTGGCTACCTCATCATGTGAAGCTGAGTACAGGGCAGCTTTCACAGCAACAGTTGAATGTGTCTGGCTGCGACGTCTATTTGCTGATCTTCATCTATCTTTGGAGGGTCCTTCTCCAATTCTCACTGATAGTCAAAGTGCCATTGCAGTGGCAAAGAATCCAGTGTTTCATGCTCGCACGAAGCACATTGAGGTTCACTATCACTACGTCAGAGAGAAGTTGCATGCAGGAGAGATCAGTATGATCTTTGTGTCCACACATGACAACGTTGCATATATTTTCACCAAAGCACTACCACGTGAAAAGTTTGAGGCATTTCGCAGTGCCCTGAACTTATATCCGTTTGGTGATTGATCAGCCTTGTACATGACATTGGCACTGCAGGGGGGTGTTAGAATTATAGATATAATTCAGTAGTGATCAATATAATTTAATAAGCTAGTTAGGGGCACTTTTCCCTCTTTAAGAGAGTTTTTCCCCTAACCGCAGTTAGTTCACTAACTATGGTTAGTGACTACTAAGGTTTTGTCACTAGGACAAAACCTTATCTCTCATTCTTTTAGTTGTACTCACACACTCTTCTATTGCAACTAAGCTTTCAAGCTTTCAACTCTCAGCTCACTCTCTCTTGCTCTCTCTCTCCCCAATACTCACAGATGGAACACCTCATTCGACGCATGGGGATCGGCGCACAATTGTGTCATTGAGAGGGGGTGTTAGAAGGTCATTGCCCACCCGTGAGCCCGCGATTTGAGGGGACAAGGGGGCAGAAGACCATATGGGGTAGGGGAAGAAAAAAGGCAGCACACCTACCCGGCATGGAACCCGTGCAACAAGGACTTGAAGGTGCGGCATCCTAGGCGCCTCTTGGAGCAGCGTACGGGCAGCATTGGGGACTGCAGCAGCAGCCCATGTGCTGGGCACATGGGCTCTTATATAGGGCTGGTCCACCCAGCACATGGGCTCTTATATAGGGCTGGTCCAAGCCGGCGAGATCAGCCAGGAAAGGGCCGACCCAGCTTGGTTGGTTGGGCCCTACAGGTCGGTGCCTAGAGCAGGGAGCCGACTCCCTAGTTGGCCAGTTTAAGGGGGACTAGCCCCTCCTATAAAAAGCCACCATTCCCCCCTCATTCCTCATCACCTACACTGACAGCCTTGCACACAGGCAAGTGTGCAGAGGGAGAGGCTCAGCAATTGACAGCATCACGGAGCTGTTTGTACACGTTCGTCCTTGAGCTTTTGTTTGCCCACTTTTGTGGAGGAATATATTTGAGTTTCTGTCCTATCTCTCTTTCTGTCTTTCTGAGTGTTGTATGAGCTAGATAGGGAGGGAGGTGTGAGTGATTCTATCCTCTATTTCCAACAGTGTGATTGTGATGAATTGAGGCCAATTCTGGTTGCATCAGCTCGTGGCTGGTCATCCAGAATCCATAGGGTGGAAGAAAATTACAAAGAGATAGAAATCCCAATGTAGCAACTGCCACAAGTCCAATTCCTAGCAACCTATTAGTTACATGCCAATGAGTTGGCCATTGTAGAGCCTTCCAAGCCCTTTGTCACATGCTAATGTAAACTACTCCTTGTAGGCAGCCTTAGCCACTTAAAAGTAGGGGAATTTAGCAACAATAAATCGTAGCACCCATGGCACCCGTTAATCGTTAGCTCTTGCATGCAAATAGAAATCTCTAGACTAGTCCTAGTCTCGTGTGGGCGTCCCCACCAAGTAAATCGGTGCACACAAAATAAAAGTACTTTGGTTGATCAAGGTCAACCCTCTTAAGAACCTTGACGGAGGTCAAAATGCTTAACCATAGTTAAATCTCTCTGACCGTAGTCAGCACAAATACTTTGATTGACCGAAGTCAACCCTCCTTGACTGAATCAAGAGTCCTTCACCGAAGTCAAGCATCATTGACCGAAGTCAATACTTTGACCAAATAGAAAAACTCTTTGACCGTAGCAAAATAAATGAAGAACTCTTTGACTATGGTCAAATAAAAGGGTGACTCTTCTAGTCAATTGACATCAATTGAAAAGCCTCTTTGCAAATATCCAAAATTTGTGGATAATCAGACAACATGTCTTACTCGGCATTCAATGCCGAATAATTCTTGAACTTGACAAGGTACCTGTAAAATACCTTGCCCTGGGGTCCCTTGCAGACTGTATGATACACAATCTGCTTTGGTTGAAGGATTTCCTCCAACTCATCCACTTCTGGTGGATCTTCCAATATTGGCTCTATAGGCTCTGGACCTTGATATTTCTTTAGAAAACTCACATGAAATGCATTGTAAATCTTCCAATGCTCTAGCAACTCAATTTGTAAGCTACCTCATTGATTTCATTTGTGACCTAGAAGGGGCCATGGTACCTGGTAGACAGCTTGGCATACACTTTCTCTTTGCCCTTAAGTTGTGGAGCATGGCTTTCTCAAGCTTTAAAAGTACCCAATCCCCTCACTTGAGGTCTAGCTGTCTTCTATGCTTATCTGTAGCTTTCTTTTGTCTCTCCTGAGATCTCTATATTGCTGTTTGCACTTGGCTAAATGCTGTCTGGAGATTCCTGACTTACTGATCAGCTGCAAATATCTCATCTTTGGTTCTTAGGATTGGTGGCAAAATCACCTTTCCATATATGACCTCAAATGGGGCTTTTCTTGTGGAGCTATGAACCGTATTATACGAGCGTAAGGTACGTTTCCCAATCTGATTTATGATCAGCCACATAGCATTTAAGGAGATCTGGCACAAATGAATTTGCTTCCTCACTTTGACCATCTGTTTGAGGGTGGAAAGAAGAATAAAAATTAAAGCTTGCCCTGCCATTTTGCGATCATGGTCACTGACAATGGAGTTTGGCATTCCATGGTGTTTAAAGATCTGGTCCATGAAAAATTTGGCCATGTGGTCTACCTTAATGGTTTTATACACTGAAATAAAATGGGTTTGTTTGCTGAATCTATCTATAATAGTCCATATCCCATCATCCTTGCCTTTGATCGTGGGCAAATCAAAGCTAAAGTCCATTGCTGTGCTTTCCCGTGGTGCCTGGGGTACAGGAAGAGGCATTAGTTGTCGAGGGTGCCTTCCGTCTATCATATTTAACCTTTTGACAAGGCATTCTGTTATAAACTTTTGTATATCCTTGCGCATGGCTGGCCAATAAAAAATACCTCTCGAAGGCTTGAGTAGTAGCTGCAAGGTCTCTATGTCAAACATATGAAAGTGCATGGCATTCTTCCAAAATTTTCAGTCTCATGGCTCTTGTAATGCACAGGCAATCATCTTTCATTAGGTACCCATCTTTCATGGCATATTGTCTTGTAGACTGCCCCTCTTGCATTCAGTGGATTATTTCTTTAAAGTCCGGATCATTGGTATATTCCTCTCTCATCTCTTTAAGATACCTATGGTAAGCAATAGTAACATTATTGACCTGGGTCTTCGAGAGAGGGCATTTGGCACTCTATTCTGAGCTCCCAGTGTGTGAACTATGTGAAAATGAAATATGGACAGCAAATTTGCCCATTTCATGTGCTTTTCTAAGAGCTTAGTCTGTGTCAGGAAATATATACTTTGGTGATCAGTTTTAACAGTTAAATATGCACCCAAGTGATAATGCTTCCATGTATTTATGGCATATATTACAGCTAGTAGCTCTTTCTCATAGATTTCCATATGCCTTTCCGCATCTCGTAGTCTTAGGCTTTCATAAGACACTATGTGACATTCTCCACATGCATCACAATCCACGTCAAAGGGTTTGTATAGATCAGGGATTACAAGAATTGGTTATGTAGTGAACTTTCCTTTGAGTGTATTAAATGCTGTCTTTTGTGGCCCTCCACATTTGAAGTCTACATTCTTCTTGGTCAAATCATGAAGTGGAGTAGCAATGTCCGCAAAGTGCCTAATAAATGGAGGCCTAAGAAGCTGCATGCTTCATGCACAGTATTCAGCTCAAGCCATTCTTGAATGGCTTGAATCTTAGTAGGATCCATTTGTATCCCATTCTTGGAAATAATATGCCTCAAATAATGAATCTCTTCCAGGGAAAACTCACTTTTTTTCCTATTAGCATAAAGCTGATGATCACACAGCTCTTGAAAAACAATAGCAAGGTGTTCCCTGTGCTCTTCTTCAGGCTTTGAGAAAACTATAATGTCATTAAAGAGGGTACCGCTGAATTGCCTATAATGATGGAAGTCACGATCTGCGATTTTGTTAAAGGTGGCAGGGGCATTTGTCAAACCAAACGGCATCACCAAATACTCATATTGACCAAAGATAGTGCAGAATGCGGTCTTGTGCACACCCTGTGGTTGTATGTGCACCTGATGATAGCCGCTTTTTAAATCTATCTTGCTGAATACTGAAGCTCCATTGAGGTGATTCAACACATCATCTATACGTGGTATGGGAAGTCTGTTTTTGATGGTTATCTTATTTAGGGTGCGGCAATCCACGCACATCCAAAAAGAGCAATCTTTCTTTTGAACCAAGAGTGCAGGTGAGCAGAAAGGAGAAGAGCTGGGCTGAATTAGCACTTTGGGCAGCAAGTCCTGCACTTTGGCCATGATCTCCTGGTGTAACTCCCCTGGCAAATGTTCTGAGAAGCAATCTTTGAAATTTGTATGATTGGATATATTCTAGCCTTACAAAGGTGTACATAACAATCTTTGAAATTTTCAAGAAACTGAAAATTTTCCTCTTTAGAAGCGTTTAATTCAGCATGTACATTTAATCTCTTCCTTAATAAAACCGTGTACGCAAAAACAACAAACTTCATTGCTTTTTCAGCAGAAGTATTAGACACAATGGGGATGGTCTCCCCTCTGTTCTTCGCAACGATTTGCTGGTTTTTTACTTTCAATACAAAATCCAACACCCTCTTTGAGAGGGAGAACTTGAATCCTTCGTGATGAAAGCAAGGCATACCAAGTATGCCATGATGCTTGAGAGGCGAAATGAAAAAGTCTTTGTGGTCTACAAAGTTTTGTACATGCAAATGGAGCTTCCCAATCAAGGGAGTAACATGCATAGGGTCCCTATGGAAAATTTGATCAGCGTCTAGGGCCCTGCCCAACTCTCCAGTCTTGATACCCAATTAGTGCCTGCTGGTCTCTAATCTTTCCCCAAGGAAGGCATAACTCTCTCTCTTCAGGATCACTGATTCGTCCCAAGACATCCAAGACTCCTCCCGCCGTTGGCCTCGGTGGTCCTTGTGGCTTCTTCTGCTCCCTTGAGGTCATAGGCCTCTGCAGCCACATGCCCCTCGTTTCCACATCGAAAACACTTCCCCTCTTTGCGAAATATGACAATCTGCTCAAGGGTGAGTTGGGACTTACCTTTATAAGGTCTTGGCATCTGAATGCCCCTTAGCTTTTGAGGCTGAACCTCTCTCTTCTCTGCCTTGGGGTGCTCCCTTTTGTCAAACCTGGGTGGAGCAGGTTTCTTTTGTTATGTTATCCCTGCTTGAAGTGATGACACTGTAGCAGGGTTCTGCATATGCATCAGATTGGCCACAGAGGCAGAATGGATTATGTCTTGTATCCCTTTAATGTGCTGGGTATTAACCACAGCTTGTATCTTTGGAGTCAGGCTAGCCCAATACTTCCTGAGCTGAGTCTTTTTAGAGACCTTTTTGAAAGGAGCAATCTGCAAGTAAGCATCCCAAATTTTTTGATCATAAGTCTCTTCTGTGTCTCTTGCATTCAGGAAGGGAGGGAGAGGCTAATGGAGTATGGCGCTGCCACTAGTCTAGGGTAGCGACAAAATGCAAAACTAGATAATATCCCCACCATGCTCCCTCCTCTACTGACCGAGTCCCCATCACCGAGCTTTGCTGCCAGTACTCGCTCCAAACTTCTTCAGATCAGAAGGAACCATGCTGCTCTGATGCCAATGTAACATGCGGGGACTTGATGTGCAGAAAATAGATGAAATGTAAAAGGAGAACTCAAGCATGAGAGACGGTCTTCCTAACTATAGTACACTGCTTTATTTATACTGATGGCATAAATGCCTTGCCTACTGTTGTACATGAGTGCCAAATCGGCATACAAAATGGATACCCTTCAGAGTATCATGCAGCAGTAAAATGACTACAAACTGCGATGGAAACTCCCCTAATTGGTGCAGAAGCCTCCTACTGAATTAGGTGCCTGGATATACGGGATCTGCTGTGCCGTACTATTGGGAGAACTGGAGGAGAACTGGCTCCAAACTCTCTGTTTGACATGGGTGGCAAGGAGCCCTTTGTATAGGGTCTGCAATGGCCAACTAGGTCAACCAGTTGACCGACCACATCAGGCTGACCTGGCTAGTCGGTTGACTGCCCTGGTCTGACCAGATCTGGTCCGATTGAATGGCCTGGAAATGGCCTCCAAACAGCCTCCAAATGGACTCCGAATTCTGCTGTTCTGCCCTCCTCTGGACAAAGGTTGGCCGCATGTGATCTGCCCTTGTTTTGGTTGCTGTTTCGTGCTTTTGGTGGTCTGAGCTTGCGATGAAAGCTGAGCTTAGTGAGCCAGCTTGTCACCATGCACCTCACATAGGGGTGCATGTGACAAACGAGTAGCAGTGGTAGGACTACATGTCTTGTCACCCTCTAAAGTAGCTGCCCTTCTAAGTGTCAAAGCATGGCTGTCTGTGGTTGAGGGAAGAAGGGGGGGATGGGCTCTCCCATCAGTAGTCCCTCTGAAGGCTCTGCATACGGGTCATAATCCTGAGGGCTCCCATCCAAATCCTCGCTGCGCTACGACAACTCTAGAGGCAACGAGGGATTGTCTACAGAAAATCAGCAGGGCCGTGATGTGTGGAATAATTGCTCTTTTCACAGATTGAGCTAGTAATGCATGTGCTTGAGCGTCTTCTGTCCCAACGACTCTGCTCCTGTGTGGGGATAGGTGAAACAGAAGTAGATGAGGAAGAGGAAACACAAGTGCCCGTAGTGCCAGATTGGATGGGAGGTGATGTGGACTGAGGTCTCATGTCAATACCTGCAACAATATTCCATTTTTGGCAACTAAAACATGGAAGGAGCTTTGTGTTGGGCTATAGCATGCCACTAATTGTGAAGGCTAGGATGAGAAACAACACGGTCTAGAGGTAGAGGGCAGCTCAAGGCGGGCTCTGCTATTTTCCCTTTCTCGCTTTGTAGATGATAAATAGACATAGTCTACCAAGTTTGGCTGTTTCATAGGTTGTGACAACAAAGCTTTCTGATATATATATGGTTTATATTCTTGGCAAACTTTACCTTATGATCTATCTTTTAATAGAAAGCATCTGTTAACCATACTCCTGTTCTTATATTCCCTATATGGGCTAGCTCGTTGTTTTTTATATGCATGTACATGTTCTACTTGCATATAGGAGATACATCAATTGACCCCGCCCTCCGGACCTCCTCTTTCTCATGTTTCTTTTCCTCATCTTCACCTGTATATACGAGATAGATCAGTAACCCCCTCCCCCCGAGCCCCCACTGAATTCCCTCTTTCTCGTTTTTCTTGTCCTTACCTTTAAAACCCAAATGCACGTATTCTCAAAGAATTTTACTATCCCCTTCCGAGGTAGATCCGAAGCAATGCTATCATCATCAATCTTGGCTTTCTTTGTAGCATGCGTGTTCACTGAACGTTTGCATCCCCCTTCAGAAAGACATGTCTACTAACACGATGAACACTGCCTTCATTCCCTTAGGTCACTTTTTACCCTTCTCTCCCTTAAAACTCCTGGATTATGCAGTCACACACTATATTGCGCTATGACCTTCCCCAAGCAGGTCCACAACAATGCCACAATGATAATTTTTGAATTCTGTTTGGAATTCAATGTTAGTCTTTCTTTTTGGGTGGCGGGGGGTGACTGCAGCTCAAATTATGCGAAGACTGTGGAAACAGTCAGGTGGGAATACAGTACTCGTCCTATTTATGGCTGGGGAGATGTAGACTCAAAGCAAAAGGCAACTGCAGGGTGGTTGGCGGCACTTCCTGTCTTTGAACCACACTGGCAAGTATGTATGGCTGGTGGACTTTCTACAGGTCGGTGTTTTATATCTCTTGAATTCCATGCTTTATGCCTTGGAGTATATGATTTGACAAAGAATACTCACTCTTGTTCTTGACTTCATAACATGTTTGTTCAGTGCACTTCAATTACCTGTGTGAAGTGAATTGAACTGTGGTGGTCGGAACAGGTTGGATTGAATGGGGTGATCAGAAATTTGAGTTTCAGAATGCACCATCATACTCAGAAAAAAACTGGGGGGGATCTTTTCCAACAAAATGGTTCTGGGTATGGTTCAGTATCCAATGTGATAGTTTGCATTTTTCTTGACCTCTTATTGGAATTCTTTTTCCTTCAAGGTTAAGCAAGATTTGAATGCTCGACTTCAGAGAGTTTTGGCTCGTAGTATTCGTTTTCTCTAAGGGTGATTTTTCTATATTGAAGCAACACTATGTAGTAGCATCAAATGTGTAACATTGAAAATGCCTTGAGGCTCAAATAAGCTTCAAGAGTTTTCTAGATTATCTTGGGAGTTTCAGTTTTTTGCATGTTGTGTATCAAGAGAGATACAAATTCATATTCCATGGAGTATGAACTATACAGATTCAGACTTACAGATCAATAATTTTACCGAATGATTGCGTTATAATAGCAAACTCAAGTGTATACAACTTGACTTGAGTGTGCAGATTGTAACACATTGCCAAATTATGATATTAAATTAAGGGACCAAGGTATAAAATGTCCCTTGGGTTTCTATCGACCAGGAGATAGACGAGATTTGTAGCTACCCACATATTAAATACACATATTCATCTTTGAGGGAAGCAAGCAGGATTAGAGTTGAGATCCAGCTAGGATGGATTCCTCAGTTGGATTGACGTGGACTCGTTCTTTAGAGCAAAGCTTTGAGGCAGACCTAGGTTGCTAGAAACTCCTACCCAAGCCCTGAAAGTCCGTTTCTAAGTGTCCACTGTCTTCAAAGTATTAGCATTTTGGAAACTTGGGAACACCTAGGAAACTCTCTTCTATTTATTTAGAATTAACTGTGTTCATCATCACCATTAACAGCCATTCGTAGTACCTTGCTTAGCATGATTGAGGCCTTAGAAAGACCATTGGGTTCTTTTAGTATATTGTGAGCATTGATTATATGTACTCAAGAGCGTATTCCATGAGATGTATCCTGAGTGTGATTAAGTGTCCATTGGCAACATCATTGGTAGATAGAGAGAAAGGTCTTCTTCTTTTTTCAGTCACACTCACTCAACACAATCTGTCAGAGTGGATACATGGTAGAGGATCGTTTAATCTTTGATGTCAGCAATGCTGCTACTGCTTGAGAGTGGCAAACATTATCCTTTTAGACTTGCACTCAGTGGAATGCTTATCAAATTCATTGCGGGGACACTTGGAAGGTCCTTCAGGAGGATCCATGGCAAGATTTGCTAATTTTGTATGTGATTCTCATGGGATTTTATCTTGGACTTTTCTATTTGGTCATACTTAATAGCTGCTCCCAAATTTATTAAAAGAGGAAGAATAAGAACTCCTTAACACAAGGAAGTATATGAAATGAGGAACATTAGGATAGCCAAACTCAGCATGATCGTGGAACTGTGAGATCACGAGGAGTTTGTGGATTGAGATACTTGATGTAACTCGAGGAGACAGATAAAGCCTGGGATGCAGGGCAAGCCTCTAAGCCAGGAGCTGAAAGGAGTCCCTCTTTGGCAGTACTTATAGGTTGGTCTTGCACATGACACCCTTTGGGATCCAGGACTGTAGGAGGGCTAGTTTTCAGCCCGTTATTGGCACTTTATGACAGAGTTTGAGTTGCATCATTCGAGCACCGCGATGCTATGCCATTCTATGCACATAATAATGTTGAGGCTAACACTCTAGTTGGTGAGAAGGAGCAGTATTGGGATGCTAAGTCAAGGTTGTATTCAATATCCCCTAATGCATTGATGGGTGCCCAAACATCAAGATGCTTAGGCTGAGAGGGGACATTATTGGTAGGATTTTTCATATGTTAGTGGATGAGGGAGTACCTGTAGTTTCATCAACACTAAAACCTTGCAAAAAGTGAAGCTTGCAGCCACTGAGATTGACCATCAGTTGAGAGTCATGGCTGCCAATGGCCCAGTCATGGTTGCCAATGGCCAGCACATGATTAGGAGGCTTTGTGCTAGGATGTGTAGATCCAACCTACACATGATTTAGTCATGCATAATAAATTTCTTTGCCTTGGAAATGGGTGGATGAAATCTCTTGGGGAGTTCACTATTGATTTGAATGTCATGACTTTTCTTTTTGCGCACAAAGGCAGTGTAATGCAAGGTGTGATAATCTAAAAAATTCAGCTAATTACAACAAGGTAATTGCCTAGAGAACCCAAAAAAGAAATTGCATTGTATGCATTGCTGATCAAATGGGACCTCAAGCAATATCAGGGAAGTTAATTATCATTTTCCTTCTTTGCATCTTTTTTGAAAAAGAAAGATCATTTATTCCTTTTGGAATGCCCTTTTATTTTCAATATGGAGAGCACAAATGCACAAACCAGAAACGGTTGAGAGGGAAAGGAGAGGAACGAAAAATGGGAGAGGAGGTTAATGCATAGATGTGTGAACAAATGAGGGAATGTAGAAACGGGCGAGGAGTTTAATATAGAGACATTGATAGATGTGTCAACAAATGAGGAGGAAGCTGATGAAATGTTGTACTAGGAAGATGGCAAAAATTCATACACGGAATTTACTAAAGTGGAGGGTCAAATAACTGAAATAGAAAATTAGTTAACCGTCATTTTAGCTACAATTCTAGACGTATCGTTCGAGAGAAACCACCCGTATTCAATGGGGTTGAGTGGGAAATAAATAAAGCTTCCATAAATATGTTTATCAACCTGCGCCGATTGAAAAGTACAGTGTACTCTACTGATATTGAGTCCTTGAGGCTAGTTTCTCTCTGTGAAATAAATCTTATAAATAGTGGATGTGCTTTATGGATTGTGATAAAACCCCTAGGACATGGCCTGAGTTTGAGCAAGATTCTATGACGTATTATGAGCTTGCGTGAGTGTGGGAGTCATGGGATCATTGCATAATGGGTGGAAACACTCTAAATCAATATATTGCTAGTTGTAGGCAGGAATTCAAACTGAAAGGTATAGATAAACTTTAGAGGATATGGGGGTGTTGTGAGGGGTCTCAAAGATGATTACAAAGGCGAGAGAACAATTTTCCCAAGGCTTTGGAGGAGGTGCCAGAAAATATGCATACATATATGATGATACCATAGTGAACCAAAAGGAAATGAGGTTCAAATGGTTTTTTGTTCTTTTTCAGAGAAACGAACATTCTATTAATAAAATCCTTAGTGACATGGACACCAATGAAAAATACAATCCCCAATCAGAGGTACACAAGGATATCGCCTTGGTTGACCACTCTACAAAGGTGGAAACTCCGGTGGCAGTATAATAAACACGTTTGAAGAAAGGGCCTGGCTCCCATATATAGATAAAAGCCTCCCACTTGTTCGTAGCGCTATCTGAATTCCTAAAGTTTAGTGCATCTAACCTTTGAGAGTATGAATGATATCTAGCGAAATGTTGGCTTGCGTCTTTAGATGTGAATGTCTTGGTATCCATAAGTAGGTCCTTTGTTGTAATTGAGGTCACCACTATCTCATCCCGAATCCTAGCAAAGCGCCGAAGACCACTCTCCCCCAGATCTCTAGGGCTTAGAGGATCCCATACCATGATAGAGGAGATTGAGAGTGCAGTCTCTGAGGAATGGAGAGCAATTGAGGAGCCATATGCTCATTCAGGAAAGAGAAAGGCCTCCATTTTGCAAGGAATCCAAAGAAAAAGTTTTAAAAGAGCTTAAAGCAGCTATAGCTGCAGCTCCAGTGTTGAAAGTAGTTGATCCAATTAACCATTCGTGGTTGAGACAGATGCTAGTAACTTTGCACTAGGTGCGGTACTTTTACAGAGTGTTTGAACAGTTGCTTTTAAAAGTAAAAAGCTAGGCTGTCCACATCAAAATTACTTAGCATAAGAGGAGTTATATGTTATAATCTATGCTTTAAAAAAGTAGAGGCATTGTTTATGTGGTGCTATATTTGAAATTCTATATGATCAGGAGAGTTCCAAATGGATTTGTTACCAGCTAGAGCTTACGGGAAGAAGAGCTCGATGGGTTGAATTAATGCAAGATTTTGATTTCCAATCGAGGTATTGGAAAGGGAAATGGAATATGTGGTAGTAGTTTTTCTTAGCCTAATGCTAGAGAGGGTAATGGGAGTTGATAGCCTCCACTCTAAACTTGATGTCGGCTTCAATGGACGAAGAGAAGACAGATCCCACCACTTGGGCTATGAGATGTCGTCTTTCTGTTTTTTATCTGTGCTCTTAGATTAAGTTGATGACTAGATTGTCTCTTGATGCAACCACTTCAGTCCTTGTAGGCAACCAAGTAAATTATGTAGTGTGTGATAATTTGGTTCTGGACTGTGCCTCTTGAGTGGGATGCATTAGGCAAGTTTGAAGAGTGATTGTTTGGACACAGGTAAAAGATGTAGAGTGAAGCCACTTTTGAAAATAACAGCCTTCATCTCTTGGTTGACAAAACATACCTCAACAATGAGTAGTGGAAACTTATGGTGAGGTTGCTTAGGGGGTAGATAAAAAAGTGAAGATGGAGAGCAGGATTGCGTAGTATTGTAGATGTCTTTATGTGATCAGCAAGGGTTCTAGATTTTTTCTTGTGATTATTTGGAAGGTTGTTCTTCAAGGGGATACAATAGCGGTCTTCTTACGTGCTTCTAGGGGTTTCTAAACAAACTTGGTGGTTTCGAAGAGTAATGCCACATGTCATTAGATCAAGTCCAACTCCTGGTAAACCTGGCAATTCAGCCAAGAATATCTTTATGGGGTCTGCTGCTCACAAACTCGTTTTTTTTTTTCATGCAAAAGACTTCTATTAAGTATGAACAAAACCCACGAGAGCAAGCTCAACGCGTAAATTCAACATGCAGTGCATGCCTCAATAGCCAAAAGAAGCTCCTCAAAAAGAGCTAGAAAACAACCAATGTTGAGGCTGAAAATGCGATCTCAACCCTGTAGAGGACCCGAGAAGAAGGGGGAGCCTCTCCATTCCTTAACGAAAGTAATCCTTCTAGCAGAGGCAGCCTGGGAGGACCCCTACATTCTCATCCAATTGGCCATCAATGTATGTATAGTATTTGTCCAAATACTAGCCAAGTGTGAGAGGGGTGGACCTGGGAAGATCCAAGGCCTTTGTGCATCTGGCTCTCCACATATGCCACGCTGAAATGCTTGCCAGAATCTCCCAAGAGGAATCCACAGAAGCATGCACTGCTTTGAAGGGTGAGGCTAGAACATCAGTCCAGTCAGCATGACTCAACTAAGTGTCATTGAATCGAAAAAGCCCAAGAAGAGTCATGTCTCTCATAAAATACCCGAAGACCGAAAAGGGAAAGCCAAGCAGCTGATTCCAAGGTCGTGAAGAAAGTGTGGTGGGCAAAGGTGCTAAAGATCGTAGCAATCCCTTTCCAAATGATCCTCGTGTGTCTATAGTCCCACAAGCAATGCTGTATTGATCGCACATCAGAGTGGCAATGAGGACATGTAGAGTCTGCCCCAAACGTGGGTCTCCATAGATTAATTGCAATCCCACTTTGAATGGAAAGCCAAAAGAATAGAGTGATTTTTCTATTTGTGTGGGACTTCCAGAGTCTCTTGCAATTTTTTTTGCAAATCAGCAAAAATGTGAAAGTTTTCCCAATGAGGAGGTCTGGAGGGTCTCCAGCCTCTACAATTGATCTGAAACCTCGTTACTTGTCATAGTGTAACGAAAGAAGGGGAGGCTCTTCTATTGATGCCCTTCATCAATCCATTCCCACTTCCCTAGGTCCCAGTGCAAAAATTTTATGGGGACTCCACCATAGAGCTACAATCTCCATGAACCCAAGGCTAAGACAAGTGGGTTGGAGTCTAGATACCACTGAGAATCCGAACAATTTGCTCCACAAAGTCAATGATCGTGATAGGCTCAAAAGCAATCTCTAGTAGAACATCGTCTGAAGATCTAGACTACTTGCCTTCCACTTGGACATAAAAAACCAAGGCATCCTCGTGTGATCGTCGTAAAGAAATAACCTAAAGTGGAATGCCCCAATCCGTAAAGGCTCCCCTCCAAGTAAAACACGAAATAGGCATATCATCCATCTCCATCCGATCCACTGGAATGGCTGCATCAATCTGTTGAATCCTCCTTGCACTTCCTCTGAGATGACATACTGATTGCATTTTATGGTCCTCCGAAAGCTTTTTGAAAGCTTCTCCCACCTGGACCACTGCATATAATGAGAAGTGCCTAGTGGTGTGCCATGCTCATCAAGTACACATGATCAATTGGCTATCAATCTCTTTCAAGGAAGGAGGAACTCTCTGGAGAGTAAACTTGAAGCTGGTCCAAGCCTTCAAAATGGCAGCCATAATGGGGAAGGAAGGAGAACTGAGATAGATTGAAGTGAAAATCCATCTAGTAGTACCCAACCAGTCTCCACCCAAAGAAGGCATATGCATTGAGTGAAAAAATCTTTCCATGGCTCTTGCCCAGGCATAAGTCCCCTCACAACAATCTTGCAAAGCAATGCCTTGCATTGCAATTCAAGATCTATAATATTAAGACTCCCTTCCTGCGTAGGGAGTTAATACTATAACATTTGCTGAACCATCTAGTCCACTCCATTAAAAATTCCTAGGTTTTTAGAGTTGAGTGATACAGTCCCTAGAATGTCACCAACAAGAGCAAACAAACCAGATTGTGGCTAGCAAAACCTAGTCAACAACCACCACCCTGGACCCAATGTCTAACTCGGCTAAACTCCAAAAAGGGAGCTTCCTCCTGATGCTTTCCAAAACAGGAGCAAATTGCTGCGATGAAGAGATACCCACACCGACCTGGCATCCCAAGTACCTGATCGGAAGACCCCTGTGAATCCAAGTGAAACCAATGTGAGCCCCTTAATTCTGAGTGTCCTCATTACTCATCCAAAAGCCATTGGACTTATTCCAATTAATATGTGCACCAGCTGCAGTACAAAATAAATCCAAGGTATCCCTGAAAGAAGTGAGTCTCTGTGGAATGACATTAAAACAACAGCCATATCATCTGCCAATTCAGTGTCCAAAAGCTCCTCCCATCTCAGGGGAAGTCTCAGCCCCGAGATATCAGCTTGAGATTAAAGAAGTTACTTATAGCTTCAGCCACAAACAAGAAAAGGAAAGGGGCAAGAGGGCATCCCTGATGGATGATCTGGAAATTTGAAACCTCTCTCCTCTAACCCCTCCAATGAGCACTTGGCTATGGGCCCGATCTGTACAAAGAGGACACCTCTCTAATCCAGGCATTGTAAATCAAACGACGAAGGGTATCCTCTAGAAACTCCAATCTACCCTAACAAGAGGGCATCCCTGATGGATGATCTGGAAATTTGAAACCTCTCTCCTCTAACCCCTCCAATGAGCACCTGGCTATGGGCTGATCTGTACAAAGAGGACACCACTCTAATCCAGGCATTGTAAATCAAACGACGAAGGGTATCCTCTAGAAACTCCAATCTACCCTATCATATGCTTTTTCAAAATCTAAGAGTAGAATGGTTATCCCTTGGCCGCTCTGCATAGGCCAATCAAAAGCTTTCCAAAACGCGAAGATATGATTGAAAATGCTTCAAAGTTCGTCTGCGTGTCATGAATCAAATTTGGAGCAATGGGCTGCAAACTAATTGCTTTAGCCAGAATCTTGTAGAAAGTGCCCAAAAGGGTGATTGGCCTCCATTGTGACACCAAATTTCTGCAACCCCCCTTTGGGGTAAGATGAATGAGACCCTCTGCAATTGAACCGGGCATCGAACCAAAGTCCCAAACGCCTTGCAAGGCTGAGGTAACATCATACATGGTCTGCAATCTTATCCCATAAAGCAATAAACAAGGAGGGTGTAACCCCATTTGAGCCCATACACTTGTCCTTACGAAGGCAAGAAGTGCAGTCCTAAACTTTGTATTTGTGAAAGATGCATCAAGTGAATCTCACATATCTGGTTTCACCATTACAATATAATGTCTAGCAAAGAAATTCTTTCAAAAATAGAACACGGTCCCCCCTATTGTTGGGGGCGTAGAGGTTGAGGAATCCAAATTTACAACCCCCAATCAAAAGAATAATCAATTGTGCCTTAGAGGGTATGATAATACCATGTCCAACCACGAGGGGAAGGGAAGAAAAGCAAGTGACCAAAAAGTGTGACCTGAAGGAAGTTTACCTGATTTGGCACAATCTCTAGCATCCAGTTTGTGTTCCCGTATAAAAAGAACGTCAATAGGACCCCTTGTAACACTTGGATGGAGTTGAATATAAATCAGATACAATGGCGGCGATGAGGCACACCACCAAGTGTATGTTCCAGCTGACAATCCTCATCAACAGACAGAAGCATGGTGGAACACTTACCCAACGTAGTGGCGGAAACCCTCTCTCGGGAAAGAGACCTCTTGTCAAAGGATTTATAAAGAGGAGGAAAATCCACTGGGGAGAGAACCCCTCCCCCTAAAGAAGGGGGCACCTTACTAAAAAGAATACCAATCGCTGACTCACCAAATGCAGTGGGCATAAAGTCCTCATCACCAAAGTCCTTTATGGTTAAAAAAGAGTTCCTATGAAACAATCCTTGTACTGGGATGTGAAGGATTGTGGATGTTAAAGAAGGTGAAGAGACTACAACCACTTCCTTCCCTTGATCAATACGTGAGAATCGAAGAGTGGACGAGGGAAGGCGGCTGCTTGGATGAGGGGCCACATCCAAGAGAAGAATCTGCATGAATACTAGCATTGGCCCTATCCAAGGGTCGTAACCTGAGGAGAGACATCGCTAGTCACAACCAGAATTGGACCCTGAGAATCCGGAACAAAAGAGGGGCCCTCCTGATCTGCAAGTGGTGAAGAGGTGGAGTCTAAAGTCACAATCTCAAGAGAGGCAGCAAGAGTAGAGGCCAAGACTTGAGGAGAAGCAAGAGCGTCAATTGTCATGACCAAAACCAGAATGTTTGAGGGCTTGATAGGGGCAGGGACTGTGATGAGAGAGGGACCCTCTTGATCTTGAATCGACAGAGGGCGGACTCTGAGCGAAATCCATCTAGGGGTAGAAGGGACAACTGGTGCTAGGTAAGTGGTGCATGCCAGACGTACAGCCGGTGTCGGAAGAGTAGGAGGTGCTGGAGGAGCACTCTATCGAGGTCGTGGGGGCCTCTTCTTCTTCCTTGGGTAATCCTTGCCCATAGGCCCTACAAATCCTGCATTGGTCCTATCTACCCGCAATCTCGACTCTTTGTCAAAAGAGAGAACATCAGTGCGCTGGAGCATGATGTCATCATCTTAAATGTTAGGGTCGGAGACAATGACCCTAACTCTAGGAACGCCATCTAATTTGACTGTCTTAACGGCGGTAGATGGCAAACAAGGGAGGGGGGATCTCTGTGACCACCTCAAAAAAAGGTTCCAATCGTGGAGAGAAGCTGTTGATAAACTTGGGGAGGCCAGGGAAGCGATGAAAAGCGATATCACCTGACTATCCTCTTCCAAATCCCAAAGTAAACGGTGTCAAAAAGATCTTCCTAGGCCCCAAAGGAAGGGGGCTAGCCTTGAGTACAGCACTCCTAGTCTCTGGAGAGACAAAAGCCACCTAGAAAAAACCATGTCCCAACAAACGAACATCTAAGAGTTAGAGACCAAGGTCTGAAGGTATGGCGGCAAGCACCTGGCCTATAACTTGGAAGGATGCCATGAATGAGTGCGATAAGAGTAGTGGATGAAACCGGCCTCTAATCACTCAGAGGGTAGTGGAACTAAACCTTTAATCACTTCAGCACTTATTTACAGCTCACAAAGCATATATCACAACCATTAACCATTGCATGATCACCATTTGGCATTTACGCATTTGTTCACAAACAAAACCAGTGAAAAAGGGATGGAGGCTAGAATGCCCCTGCTCAACAAACATAGACAAGTGCACCCGATTGGCCCCAAACACCGTGGCGCCCCTTTCGGTATTTCTTTATATTTCACAGTGAAATGATTACAAGTTGCATCTAGGAGACCTTCCCTACAACTGAGCACGCAGTTCCAATTCTTCGCAAGGCTTTCAAGCATAGAACACCATCACATAAGTGCACTTAACCCATAGGCTCAATCCAAAGGCATTCTCTTTTCTGAGTGCAATTCCATTGGCTGTCTAGATGCAATCACACTGCACCCCAGCTGCACTATCTTTGAGTGGTTTCCAGATGGCATTCACAAAGCTTTTCAAAGCTCCAAACAAAGTACCCAACCAAAGAATGACTCATGTAGCACTGTCTGGGCACCTGTGAACCAAGAAAGAGGCGGCACACGAGGCCAACCAATAGCTTATGGCAAAAAGAAATTGCAGCAGCAAAATCACAACTCACCAAGCCCTGAAAACTCGAACCAAGTCCTCAATCGCCAAGAGGACGTAGTAGCCAATGCCTAATTGCATTCTCAGCCAAAGAGGAGTGCAAAGGCATGAAGAAAGAGCATTTACAAGAGCCGACCAGCAAGAATTCCACTGAAAAATGTGAAAAGAAGCACTTCTGTCGCGAAGAAGTGGGAGTTCTTGGGCTCAAAAGAAGCGTGCTTCAGAGAGGAATGCATTGAGAAGGTTTTGGAGAAGTTTCATCGCCGGAAAGTCCTCCAAAACTGAGAAAAACCAGTCAACCAGCGTGTGGGACCACTCGAAATTCAACAGAAAATTGAAGCTTTGCAAAAGGAGAGGCCCAGGAGGCGGTAGAAGGAAAAAGGTCCAGAAAAAGCCACTTTTGCAAATTCGACCAGCAAAAGAAGTGCTCAGCTCTACCCGTTCTACCAAACGCACGGAGGGAAAAGCATATCACTACGAAGGGGAGGCAGAGGGGAAGCCATCAGGCCAAATGGAAGTCGAGGAATCCAAACGGGTGAGGAGTTATGAAGAAAAACGGAATTGAGCTGAAGGAGGCTGAAAAACCAGTCCAAAATCTCAAACAAAGGGAGAAGATGAGAGAGAAAACCACACATGTGAAGTTTAGAAGACCCAGGAAGGTCCAGGAATGGCAAAGGAGCATGTAGAAGGCGCTAGAGCCACTTGGAACTCTAGGGGGGCCACTGAAGGTACATGGCCCTCTAGGGGGCCCATTAAAATTGCCACATCATCATTTCCCAACAACCACTCTTTTAATTCCTTGGAATGCCTTTGGGCCTAGGGATTAATTACGCTTATGTGCTAGGCACCATGCTGCGTTTAATGACACATTATTAAGCCCATGCTTGGACTTTTAAAACCAAAGTTGTCACGTTCTTGTAGTACATTAAAGTACTTAGAATTTCATGCCCTCGTGACATACCCCTCTCTTGAAACAGCAAACCACAGTTTGCTGCCCCAAAACACAGGAGTGAGCATGAAATATAGCATAAAAGAGTATACAAGAAAGCCGTAGCTATAGTATACAGAGACAGTGAAAATATGGTTAGGAGAGGCATGCATCCATCCATATACACTGCTCAAAATCTATGTGATCCTCAGCGATCAATAGTCAAGATGCATCAATATCATGAAGTCTGACAACAGAAATACTGTCAACTCAGTATCTCGGATGAAACATACAGTGTCATCAAGCGACCGTGCTTCTCTCTAGAGCACAATGCAGTCGTTGATTGTCAGGTGGCACATTTCCTCCATTTTCCCAGAGCCAAGTCTCGGGAACGAATCTAATGAGATTATCAACGTCTCCCAATCGCATTTTCTGAAAAGAACTGCATTGGGGGAGGGAGGGGGCGGAGCTGGTGAACCCTTTCTCATGCATTCCTGAAGCACACCCGCTGTTGGCTTTTGAAAGACTTCCTCAGGCGTTTCATAAGCCTGCAGGCTTGTTAATTCGGCAACGGCTTTTAGTGCGTCTTGCACCTGAGGAGCAAAGACTTCAGATTTGAATGAAGCTTGAGAGGGGTGCGAGGGAGCTGGGAAGGGAGGCAGGGGGCTGAGAGCAGACGCGGGCTGAGGGGAGCAAGGGGGAGGGAAGGGAGGCGGGGGGCTCAAAGGGGTGCGAGCGGGAAGAGAAGGGAGGCGGGGGGACTGAGAGCAGGTGAGGGGGTGGAGAGGGGTGTGAGGGGGACTGAGAAGGACTGAGAGCAGGTAGGGGTCATAGGGCGGTGCAAGGGGGCTGGGAAGGGAGGCGGGTGGGCTGAGAGCAGAGAGGGGAGGCAGGGGGGCTGAGAGGAGGGGCGGGAGGGTTGAAGGAGGGGCATGGTGGGCTAAGCGGAGGGGGAAGAGGCAGAGAGAGGGGGCAGCAGGGAGGAGACGGGAAGGAGATGCGCTTCCTTTGTAGCACTTTCTGCGTTGCCAGGTCGCTGCTCACAGACTCTGAGAAGGCATTTCATAAACTTAGATGGTCTTGGCATGCCTATAGGTAGATTGTATGGGGGCTGATATATTTGCAAGATTCTTTTGTACTCTGTAACTTGGGTTTACGACACGGCTGTATTTGTCTGCTTGCTCCCAACGATTTCTTTTGTACTCTGTAATTTGGTTTTACAACGTGGTAGTGTTTGTCTACCTGTACGTATGTAGGGGCTTAGACTGTTTTAAATACCCTGCTTTCAACTTATATACCTTATTGTTGGCATAATGGATTCAGGTGCAATGCAATGTGTTTGAAGGAGGCTCTGGTGAGATAGCATTGACAGCAGGTGGAGGAAGAAGATATCTCCCCGTTGTTCCTGGCCTGTATGAGGATGTAGCCATGGTGAGCATTCAAAATCTATGGAAGAGCTCTGAGCTTATCACATATCTGCTGGTTCTTAAATTCCATTTTCAAAGGAGAAGAAAACTTTGCATTGGACAGCATTCCATTTTTAAACTTTAAGCTCAAATTCTTGCGTTTGATCTCTCTCATGCAATAGATTGCTTTTGCGCTTCAGCAATAAAGTGAATCGGTGCTTTTCTGTTTGATCCTTTAGGTTGGGGTCCACTATGAGGGAAAGTTCTATGAATTTGTACCCTGGAATGGTCCTGTGGAGTGGGAGATAAACACATGGGGTTTATGGAGTATAAAGGCTCAAACTGCATCATATGAGGTGGATGCCTGTTGCTTTTGTCCGTTGTCCATTGTTTATTGTGATTATTGTGTATCAAAAACTAATTCCTGTCTGTGTTGATATTATCATAAACTGATTGATTATGAAAACGTCTGCAGGTTGAGCTGGAGGCAACTGCTAATGTCCCCGGCACATTTTTAAAGGCTCCAACTGCAGAGGCTGGATTAGCCCCTTTCTGCAAAGATACATTTCTTGGCAATCTCAAGCTCGAGATTTGGGATCGTACCTCCACTGGAAAGAGGGGAAAGGTCTGTATACTTCATTTCCTTTTACATTTGTATTCGAAGGAATATTTGAAAGACGAAAGGGGTCTTTATGTGAAGTAAAAGTTGCAGAATCACAGAAACATATATTTTGTTGTATGAAGTTAAATTATTTTGAATCTTAAGGGTACAAGGCAGATAGGTTGACTCACGAATTACGTTGTCACATTACAAAGGAGACACTAACATGAAATAGGAACTCCAATTGGGCCCATATGGAGCGCAAATTACGTGTGGATGACGGATGACATAAATGGAGTGTATTCCTTCTCAGTTTTGACGTTAAATTCTTAGAATTGTGCTAGAAACCTCTAGTTTCCTACACAGCTTGTATGAGCTTCATGTATCTCAGACCTTTTTTTTTCCCAGAGAAAAGAACTTTCTATTAATGCTTTTAAAAACAACCATACAAATCAATAGTCTCTGAGGCTATTGTGGGAAATGTAAGAAAGAAACTTGGCTGAAAAGGAACCAGCCTGTTTCCAGAGAACCCACCTCAGTGCCTAGGAAATCTTTGAAATAGGGGCTAACAATCAAGGATTGAGGACTATACAACCAGTGAATCCCTTGCGGCAAAAAAAATATAGAATATACCTGCAGGCCAAGCCTAGTAGGAATGCTCATGTATTCGGTGGTTGTTCTAGATCCTGACATCCCACGCTCCCATGTGGCGCAAAGGGTGTAGATGATACCCTTCCAATGGCAACAAGAGTGGCTGCAGGTGGATCAAAGTGCTTGCCCATCACCAAGCAGCATCGCGCAACCCAAATGTTCCACACTGTAATGCTGGCCATTGTCTCCCACACACTTTCATTTGGAGAGGAATGGGGACCGTGCCAAGCAGGTGGGGATGCCTTGTGTATATCAGTCCTAAGGATGCTCTGTCCTTGTATCCGGTAAGCTGGGGAAACCTTGTCGATTGGGAAGGCATGACCCCCCTCTCTGTCACCTAGGCCACTGCTTTTTAGACTTTGGTCTTGTAGGCCTTTTTGGTCTTTCGCAGACATTAATTAATAATAGATATGACAGACCTACAGATTAGGCTTAGAGATCTTCCTTCCATGTTCACCAGACCAGAGGCACAACCAATGGGTGTGACAATGTCATTGTCTGATGCAGAGCTATAGCAAGGAGACCATAGTGGACCAGACATACTGACCATCACTGACGCTCTATCATGGGTTTTATGCTACTGCAACTGTGTACATCAATAGAGCCTCTCGTGGACTTGACTCCTTCACCAACATACAAAGAACCACCTCAGTGATGCCATATCACAACTTCTGTCCACTCCATGGGCTCAGACACTTTTTACTACTGTTTTTATGTTTATGTGGTACTTGTCTTGGGTGCAGATGCCTGCTTAGAGGCTCCACCAATTCAGCTCATTGTATTTGCTTTTCAGTCTCATAGACCCTTCGGTCTTTTGAAGACTTTAATAAACTTTCTTTCTCCTCCCGCTCCCCTCCCCATTGTTCTCTCAGCGCATGATGGTATGGGGCCTATGAGGAGGGGATACAAAACCGATTGTGCATGGCTATGTGCAACTGCAATGGCACCTTTTTGTCCAATCTAGGAGGGTTCTTAGAGTCCTAGCTGACTTCAATGCACCATACTGAAAATATGCATGTGGGCCTACTAGACTTTGGATGGGACTTCCTTGGAGTACCAGGGATGGACCCAACAGAGCTTGGGATAGTGAGGCACACAGAGGATGCACCACACATGACAGTATATGGAAACATTTACTGAAGATGGGAGCAGTATACGATCTGATCATGTATAACACAGCCTTTAGAGATGGCCGTTATTCAAAGGACTCACTTGTTTCCGCATGGGGAGGGACCATTAGAGTGGTTCCCAGCTTTTGTGCCATGGGTCATTCCCTAGACACCAATGGAGTGTATTTGTTCTCAGTTTTGACGTTGAATTCTTAGAATTTTGCTTCAAACCTCTAGCTTCCCCACAATAGCATGTGTGAGCTTCATGTATTTTTTTTCCCAAAGGAAAGAACTTTCTATTAATGCTTGAAAAAACAAACATACAAATCAGCAGTCCCTGAGGTGGATTGTGGGAAAGGTGCCTAGGAAATCTCTAAAATAGGCTCTAACAACCAAGGAGAAGGGCTATACAACTAGTGAATTCATCACGGCATAAAAATAGAATGTACCTGTAGGCAAAGCCTTGTAAGAATGCTCCCGCCTTTCGGGTTACCCTAGATCCTGACATCCCGCTCCCATGTGGCGCACAAGGTTAGATGATATCCTTCCAATGGCGAGAAAGCCTTGTATGGTTTGAAGTAGGCCCCTAGAGCTTGGTTTGCCAAAATTGATGCATTTTTGACCGGCCAAGAATGCAGAGTAGTCCGCATGAGAGCACACTCTATGTCAAGATTTACTCCATTTTGTTCTATATATCGATGGCATGCTGCTCACTGGTAAAAATGCTGCAAAAATTGCAGATTTCAAGGCTGAACTGCAAAGGTCATTTGAAATGCCAGATTTGGGGCTGCTTCATTATTATTTGGGCATTTACTTTGTGCAGGGTGATAGAGCCTTTGTTTAATATAGCAGTCCAAATATGTTGGGAAATTGTTGGAACTGTTCAGATTTAAGAATTGCAAGCCCATTTAAATTCCTACAGAGCCAGGGCTTAAGCTGTCCATTGATAATGCCAATGAACTGTTTGATGCGACTGGTTACAGCCAGGTTGTGGGATTGTTGGAAACATGGTGAAGGGGGGGAGAGAGAGAGAGAGAGAGTTAGGGTGTGAGGAAATAATGCTCAAATGAAGACATAATGAAAGGCTCTCATTCATTCATCAAGTGTATCATAACAATTGAAGTACAAGCCTTTATATAGGCTACTCACACACACTCTAGCACCTAGTGCATATGGGATAAGTCCCATGATGACACGTGGCGCTCACACAAGACACACATAAACTAGTACTAGATCACCTAGTACTACACACTAACACATCACATCACCACACTCTTTGGCTAGGATATCTCCATCACCCCCCTTCAGAGCAAAGAGTGTGAGACCCAACACGCAAAGAGGAGACCGATCCCCCCTCCACCGCAATACTACAAAGAGCAAGTCCAACTATATAACACCTCCCGTGTGATAGTGACTTCTTAGTGAGCTTGCGACCGGCAAGAGAAAACCATCACTCGTCATCCCCCCTTACTGTGAATTGGGTGGTCAATATCATCAACCAAAGTAAACACAATACAATCATTTTTGGGGGACAACCTAGGGCAGAGTACCTCTTATTGACTCCAAATACATTCTGTTGCTGATCAGTTGTCTAAAGATGCTCTTCATCAATAACATCTTAAACTCCTTCACGCATCAGCAATAATTGCATGTTGGTTTGCCACGTGGTTCTCCTTAGGAGTTGATTTGAAGTCCACATGATGAATGAGATAGTCGACCAAGCAAAGACCAATAAGAGCAATGGCCCTGGCATTTTGTTGCTTCCATAATTTGCGTTGTTGCTGATCAGTTGTCTCAAGACGCTCTTCCTCAATAACATCCCAAACTCCTTCACGCATCAGCAATAATTGCATGTTGGTTTGCCACGTGGGAAAGCCTTCCCCCTTGAAATTCTCCACGAGTAGGGAACTTCAAGATAAGGAAGTCATGATGGAAGAGGGCTTCCAGAAGGCGTGCAATAAGCTGAGGGGACCAGCAAGTATGGCGGCTGGCCTAAGGCTTCAAAACACAAGAGCAGGCCTCACGTGTGCAAATCGGCTGAGGAAGTGGTTGTATAGATAGCTGCAGCAGCTGGTCGAAGGCTTGAAGCCCTTGAAAAAATCCACGCGCAGGTCCGAACACTGCAAGGCGGCCCAGCAAGGCAGTCCGAAATGTTGTAGCAGCTCACTAAACTATAAATCGGCTGGTATAAATGTGCTAGAGGCTGAAAAACAGCTTGGAGGGCATTCTGTTGTAGACGGCTATGCAGCAGCAGCACATAACACCCTGTTTTTGGCGATGGAATGCTCCAAAACAGCTATGAAGGTCCACAGGTACAGGCGCCTCCTGGGAAATGAGCCGACCAGCAAGCTAAAACAGGGTGCCAAGACCACCTAGAGCAACTCGAGGACAGCTCCTAGACAGTCTGGGTAGAGGCGGCATGCTATGGAGGGAAAAATAGAAGCAAATGGCTGAAAAAGGAGGCGGAATAGAGACAGCTGAGCGTGCAGGAAAAGACGAGGAAGAGGCAGCTTATGGAGAGGCTCTAAACAGCTGCAAACAGCAAGGAATGGAGGCGAAATAGGGTGAAAAACAGGCAGGAAGATATGATAACGGAGGCAGCTGCAAGAGGAGAGACAATGGAGAGCTGTGGTGCAGAGACTCTAGGCGGCAGGAGGCTGTAGAAGAGGCTGAAGCAGATTTAGGGTTTTGAATTAGGGTTAGGTCTAGGATGACGTGGCAGCTATGGCTATGGCATGGCTCTGATACCATGTTAGAAACATGGTGAAGAGAGAGAGAGAGAGAGAGAGAGAGAGAGATAGGGTGTGAGGAAAGAATGCTCAAATGAAGACATAATGAAAGGCTCTCATTCATTTATCAAGTGTATCATGACAAGTGAAGTACAAGCCTTTATATAGGGTACTCACACACACTCTAGCACCTAGTGCATATGGGATAAGTCCCATGATGACACGTGGCACTCACACAAGACACACACACCAGGGATGCCTCATTTACTTGTGTAATGCGTGGCCCAATATTCAGTATGCAGTGTCCCAAACTGAGCAGATTTATGCACAGCCTTAAGACAGAATTCTTATTGGCAGGCTGTGAAGCATGTGCTCCGATATCTGTAAGATACTCGGTCTCTTGGTTTGCTGTCTCCCAAGGGGGGTGACTTGCAGCTACACGCTTACAACGATTCAGATTGGGTTGATGACATTGATACTGGTAATTCTTTCTTTTTCTAACACTTGTGCATTTCTTGGTTGAGCAAGAAATAGTCTACGGTCACTACCTCATCTTGTAAAGCTGCGTACAGGGCAGCATTCACAACCACAGCGGAGTGTGTTTCGTTTAGGTGTCTGTTGATCGATCTTCATGCATCATTGGAGGAGCCTACTCCAATTCTCATCGACAGTCAAGAGTGCCATTGCCGTGGTGCAAAATCCTGTGTTTCATGATCATACGAATTGTCCTATGGTGAATGTGTTCCAACTTCCGTCATCGCCCAAATAGAAAGTTTTGCTCTTGTGCTTGTTGGCTGAGCTCCAAGTTCTGTAGAGCACCTAAAATCTTGATACCTGGCTTATTGGCAAAGGAGCCCTTCCTATTCATACAGGTTGTATCGCTTTGCTTTTAGATGAAATATATATATATATGGCATTTTCAATAGGAATTCCAGAATCTGACTGCTGAGACTGAAGAGGAAGAGGACTTTTTGATCAAAAGTCCTAACTGCATGTAATTGTATGTCCTCATTGAAGATGCAATATTTCTTTCTTTCAATGATTTAACACTTGCCTTGTCGGGCCTATTATTGGAATCTTCAGATGCTATGTGAATAAGTATGCCTTCAATCTTAACTATCTATGTGGTCTCTCCTATGTTCAATTCCTTTGTTTGACTAATTTGTGATGGCATTGTAGCAATGAATGGGTATGCAGTGATAGCAGTAATGGATCTGTGGTGAAGAAGAGGGCGAGAAATATATAGAAGAAATTTGACAATAACTTTTGGATAATGGACTGTGCTAGAAATTTTATATTTTCTGCACCTTCAATATATTCAAAATGGGAAATAAACAAGTTGATGCAAAATTAGGATGATATGTTTTCTTAAAATGAGTGCCAGACCTTAGTAACTTTACTCTTTATTGTGTAATAAATAAACTAAATTTATTTTAAACTTTCAGTTTAGAATAATACACAAGAGTGATTGGGTGCCAAAATGTCATATACCTATGCAGGTGATTCTCAATGTAACGAGTGATATGGCAGCGCTAGAAGTTGGTGGGGGGCCTTGGTACAGCACTTGGAAAAAACGAAGCGAAACAGCAAGTGCTATAAAACCATTTATAGGACTTCCAGTTGACATTGAATCTTTATTTAAACCTGCTCCATCATTGAAACCTCCAGGGCTATGAAAAATCTAATTACTCTAATGGAAAGTTCAAGCAAGATTGAATTTAGGTATGATCCTTTTGCATATCGACTTTCTAAAATTTTGCTCGTGAGTATTCAAGTACAGATCAGAATTTGAAGGTCTGCTCCTCCTTTAGGCAGGAAATGTCGACAAAAAGAATGAATCCACTATGCTCTGGCTATGTTGTATTCTACTACCGCATGCTGCTTATTTGCAGAGAAGTTTCCATCTTCGCAATGCTGACTGTGCCTCTGGACCTTTGTTCGCAGGTTTAAGTCAGGGAAGAATAATTGTATCACTACTATCCGGCACCTTTTCTGCCCTTGTTTTGGAGTGAGCACCCCGGCCTGCCTATGTCAAAACCAGCATACAGAAACACAATCTAAAAATAGTGGGGATGACCACAGCAAGGGGAACTCGAAAGTTTGGTCACCAATTGGGTGAGGCATTGTGTGTTACTGTGGGATTTCAAGGGTGAGAGGGATTGATTCAACAGGTCAATCATTGCAACATGTAGGTGGGCAGCTCATTATTTATTGTCTAACATTCCGACATTGCGTGGTTTATTTAGCAAGGGATAACTAGGCATATACCTTCCCAACACCTTTTGAGTGGCCATTAACATAGATGGTTCACACTGAAGCTACTCAGCTCTACTTTCATCATTTTTGTAGTAGCCTCTAGACTCTGCAACAGAGAAACAAGAACTTGCACAAGAGAAATATATAAAAATGTGAGCTGCCAACAGGCCAAATCGAAAAGAGCCATGCTAAGATGTGTTATGCCATGAACTGTTGTGAACAAGTTTGAGAAAATTGCACAAACATGTATTCGATTGTTGCTGTGTTGAGCTATATGCAATAATCCATAGTCACTTTTGTGGAAAGTTTCTTACATTTGACAAGCAAGTAATGACTTTTTCTCCCATCATGTATCATGGAGCTAATGTGCGTGTTGGAAGAAAAGAACATTCTATTCTTGATGGGGCATTTTATACTTAACTTTCCTAAAATGTGAGGTTTGAAAGGTTTGAGAGGGTAAAGTTTACGCATTCTGATATGGAGGTAAGTTTTTTTTTTTTTTTTTTTGCAATCAAAGCCCGTTGCTCATGTTGTCTTCATTTTTAGAGCAAGGAGAGGATTCTAGAGGACCCATCGACCCTCCAAAGCTTTGTCTAGGGTCACAAATGCCTGATTGCAGCAAAGAGACTTGCTAGAAGGCCTTGGGTTTCTCAAGGAGGTTGAGAAGCCAGAGCTGTGCTTGCAGCTAATGAACATTAAAGGAAGGTCGAGTTGTGGCCGAGTAAGCTAGTACAACCTTCAAAGAAAGCCATAAGCAAAGGATATCTTGCAGTCAATTGAATTTATTGCGGGCAACAAGAGAGCACTCAAGAGCATAGCTTTAGTGCACACAATTCTAGTCTATCTTGGAGGGCTTTAGTGGCCACTGTTGAGATGGAGCCCCAAGCCAAAAGCTCAGCAAGCTGAACTAGACTATAGCTAGTCGTTGATTGATATTTGAAATTACTAAAAGCCACAAAAGCATGCGTTGGGAAGGCTATTAAGCAGTCAAAGTAGCCAAAAGCCGAATGTATAGTAGTTGTGCTTTCAAAGGATGTGTAAGCTCTTGCAAAAGCTTGCTCAAATGCTTCAAGGATTTTGGAGAGCCAATGTGAAGACTCTAAGATCACTGAGCCACTTCAACAGGGAAAGCGACTCAAGCATATTTTGCTTCAAGTGCATTAGTTGTTGGTGGAACCACTTGGTTTGCGCTGAAGTTATAATCTCATTTTTTGAGCATTTTCAGCCTACTACAAGCTTCTTGTGTGCATCTACAGTAGGAAGAGATCTAGTAACAACCGTAGGCAGATTCTTATGCTGCTTGCGCAAGAGCAATGCTAGATTTTTGTTCATCAACAACAAGCCCAAAATTGGTCATATAGAGATATCCCAAGCCTTTCAAAGGCTTTCAACGAATCTATGAGTCTGCACTTAAGGGAGCTCAACTAAGCTCAAACAAACTATCTTAGACTCAGCAAGAAATCACTTAAGGAAATGGCAATCAAAAGGCAAAAGTCCACAGAGCCTTGCGTTTAGGCTGTCATGCCTCTCCTTGATTAGGCTATTGATGCCTCCTTGTTTGCAGGCCATAGCAACTTGTTTCAAGCTACAACTAAATCTTTGTGGTAATTTCAAGCCCTTGTTCTTTGTAGCCTTCTTTGGAGAAAAGGCCAAAGTGCCTTGAAGACGTGTCTTCTTGCTCTCCCATAGTTTCATGAGCCACAAAAATCATCAGAAAGGCCACCATGCCTTCAACTCCAAGAATCTTGAGCCGTAGTGTGTAGCTTTGCGATTAACATCATCCATTCTTGAAGAAGTAATTCTGCATAAGCCCATAGCCTTCAACGACGTGGAGCACGTAATGGAACTAATGAAACCGGCCTCTAATCACTCAGAGGGAAGTGGAACTAAACCTTTAATCACTTCAGCACTTATTTACAGCTCACAAAGCATATATCACAATCATTAACCACTGCATGATCACCATTTGGCATTTACCCATTTGTTCACAAACAAAACCACTGAAAAAGGGATGGAGGCTAGAATGCCCCTGCTCAACAAACATAGACAAGTGCACCCCATTGGCCCCAAACACCGTGGCGCCCCTTTTGTTATTTCTTTATATTTCATAGTTAAATGATTACAAGTTGCATATGGGAGACCTTCCCTGCAACTGAGCACGTAGCCCCAATTCACTAAGCCTTCGCAAGGCTTTCAAGCATAGAACACCATCACATAAGTGCACTTAACCCATAGGCTCAACCCAAAGCCATTCTCTTTTCCGAGTGCAATTCCATTGGCTGTCCAGATGCAATCACACTGCACCCCAGCTGCACTCTCTTTGAGTGGTTTTTGTGGGGGTTAAAGGTCACTGTGCCTTTACCCCGGTTATGTACAATACTCAAACACATATAAATGAATGAAAAAGAAGATTAGGGTGTTCTGCACCCACCAAAACTTGTGTGGCTCTCTGTTTCCCTCTCTCCCTCTTTCGTTCTTGCTTCCATTGAGAGCACTCTCAACTGGTATCAGAGCCCGGGTGATCTAGCTGAGCGTGCGTGAATGCCTAGAAGTTGAGCAGCTCTGTGGGAAGCTTTGTGGGTGACTTTACTTGCATCCGAGTGTACAGAGACCTTGGAGGAACCTTTGGAAAAGTCACTTTGGTTTTGCGAAGTGGTTTTGAGAGCCTATTAAGTGTTTTCAAAGAAAAAGTCATTTTTTGAGCTTTTCCCTGTTCCGTTCGATGACAGAGACTTCGTATTGACTTGTAGAGGCAACTATTGCTTGCTTTTGGTATCCACTTCGCTTCAGGAGCTTGGAAACACCTTCATTCTTGAATCTGGGATCATTTCATTAGATTTCTGACCCACTGTGTCAGTTTCTGCGTTTTTTTTGCCCGGGTGTTGGAACTCAAGTTTGGAGCAACCATTTGCAGATCTGTCAGTTCCAGTGGACTCAGGAGTTTCTAAAACTTCTATGTTGCTCATCATTCGCACTCCAGTGGAGTTTACAAACAGCTCTGTTTCCAAAACGTTTTTCAGTCCGTGTGTTGGACCCAGTGATTGAGACCACGGTTTCCAAAACCGTCTGTCCCCTTGCGTTTCGGACACCCAAAAACCCCTATCTCTTAGTTCTTATGCGATTCGGTGGAGGATTTTCAAAGTTATAGATCTCTATGTATTCGATTTCATCTCTCTGTTATGCATTTTTCATTCTAAGGTTTTGAAACCTTAGATTTATGCCACAGATAAGTGATGACTCCCATTTCTCACTCATCGGTTGGGATTTTGGAGTTCCGACAGAAGAGAGATATTTGCAGATTTTCCTGCTGAGTCCGATTATGCAATGGCGCCCATGTTTTGAGGCATCTCAGGTTCTATATTCAATAGCGGTCATTACCGTGGGACCATGATTTCTTGAGCATACCTTATGCAGATCACTCTGGTTGTAGTTTGAGCAGTGTGTACTCATTCGTGGTGTGCATTGGGTTGCAGTGGATGATTTATAGGCCATTTGGATGCATTGGGGTCCTTATTGGATGCGCTGATAGGCCCAAATTGCCTTGTGGGATGCTATTTTTATGGACGCTTTGAACATGGATGCTATTTTATGTTGAGGGACAACTTTGACACATTGCAGGTGATGCACTAATAGTGCTAGGCTCTCTTGGATGAGATATTATTGATGCATATGCCAGTGGACGGTGTTTATACTTGAGTCATTTGGCACTTATTGGCTTTTTGGATTGCCATTGCAGTTGGCATTTTCTTTTGGGCCAGATTTGCTCATATGGATGCATAGTATATGCACATGAGTCAGATGCATCTTTTGATGCTTTGAGCGTTGAGTTTTGGTGATATTTCACTCTATTGTGGCATACACATTTGGGTACACCTGGTATTTCGTGTGATTCTCTCTTGTAGGCACTAGCATTTGGGATTTTTGCTTCATTTGCATCATGGCATCCTCTTCCATGTCTGAAAAGGAGTTTTTTAGCATTAAAAAGTTTGATGGGACAAACTTTTCTTTGTGGAAAGAACAGATAAGGGATGTGCTTATTCAAAAGAAGCAGATTAAACCCTTGGCAGGGATTGAAGCTAAGCTTGCAAATATGTCTGAGGATGATTGGAATGAGTTGGATGCATTAGCAAAGTCTACTATTAGATTTCATCTTGCAGAGTCAGTTTATTTCACAGTAGTAAATGAGCAGATTACGGAAGATTTGTGAAAGAAACTGTGTGCCACTTATAAAAAGGAAACTGGCTCTAATAAAGTTTACCTCATGAAGAGGTTGTTTGAGCTGCTGCAGATGAAGGAAGGGGTCTCCATTGCTTCTCACTTGAATGAATTCAATATTATTTTCAGCCAGCTTCAGGCTCGGAAGATGAATTTTGATGCGGAGACTAAGGCAATATTTCTCTTATGTTCATTGCCATCCTCATGGGATACCTTCCGTACAGATGTCAGTAACTCTGCACCTGGTGGAGTACTAAAATTTGATGATGTTGTGGGTAGCTTGTTGGCTGAGGAGATTAGATGGAAGTCTATGGATGGCAACAAGCAAGATGCAGCCTTAAATGTGCAGAGAGGCAGATCACAGTTCAGGGGGAAGTCCCAAGAAAGAGGGAAGTCTCGTAGCAAATCCAGGGCATGAAACATTGAGTGTTACCACTGTGGCAAGAAGGGCCATATGAAAAAGGATTGCTACAAGCTCAAAAGAGAGCAAAAGGATAAGAAAAAGAATGCAAATGGGGGTGTAAATAAAAAGGAAGAGAGTTCCAAGGGAGGACAAAGGAAAAGTGAAGATCGAGGAGATCAATGCAGTCACACATGATAGTGACAATGACATTCTCTTCATGTCTAGTTTATCTGCAGAGTTGCTTACCACTTCAGATGATGCATATTCCCAGGATTGGATTTTGGATTCTAGTGCTTCATTCCATGTTACTCCCCATAGGGAATGGTTCTCCACTTATGACAATGGAAAGAGACGTTTTGTGCATCTTGGAAATGACTATGCATGTGACATAGTGGAAGCAGGTGACATAAAGTTTTCTTTTGCAAATGGGTCTGCATTTATTTTGAAACATATGAGACATGTGCCTAAGTTGACCAAGAGTCTTATTTCGGTGGGTCAGCTAGATGATGTTGGTTTGCACACCACTTTTGGCTTTTAGAGTTGAAAAATTCAGAAGGGCTCTATGCTTTTGGCCAGGGGTGCCAAGTGTGGGACTTTGTATCCCTTACATGTATTAGCGGTATTTGATCATGTTTTGATCATGTTATTGCAATAACCGAGCAGCCAAGCACTTCTTTGTGGCATTGCAGGTTGTTGCACATGAGCAAGAATGGAATGAAACTCTTATACCATTTGGGTTATGTACCACATTTGAGTTTCTCTGATTTTGAATTTTGTGAGCACTGTCTCTATGGGAAGTAGACTAAATCAGCCCATAAAAGAAGGGGAAAGAAAGTTTGAAAAGTTTGATTTGGTGCACTCAGACATATGTGGTCCCATGCCTACACGGTCATTAGGCGGGGCTGAATACTATGTGACATTCATTGATGATGCAACCAGGAAAGTATGGGCTTATGCTATAGCTCAGAAGAGTGATGTGTTCCAGGTATTTCAGAAATGGCTAGCCTTGGTTGAGAATCAGTCAGATAGAATGCTTAAATGCCTACGTATTGACAATGGTGGAGAGTATCTCTCTCATGACTTTTAGCATTTTTGTGATACACATGGGATTAAGAGGGAGCTCACATCCCCTCGTACTTCAGAGCAAAATCCAATTGCAGAAAAGATGAACTGTAACATTCAAGAAAGGTTGCAATGCATGCTTTGCAATGCATGCTTTGCAATGCAAGTCTTTCTGGTGGTTTTTGGGCTGAGGAAATGAAGACTGCTGTGCATGTGATCAATAGATCACCTAGTAAGAGTTTGGATGGTGGTATTCCTGAAAAGGCATGGAGTGGCAAAAAGCCCTCTTACTCTCATTTGCATATACTTGGGTGTGAGGCATCTGCACATGTGCCAAAAGAGCTTCGAAAGAAGCTAGATCCTAAGTCTAGGAAATGCATCTTTCTGGGTTATGGTGAAAGTGGAGAGATGGGCTATCGTCTCTGCGATCCAGAAGCAAAGAAGATCATACGCAGCAATGATGTAGTCTTCAATGAGAAGAAGATGCATAAGGCACCCATGAGGGATGTGGAAATGAGGAGAATCACTTTCCAGGATCTGAATCCACTTGCATATGTTGATAGACAGCAAGTTGTCCATGCACCCAATGTGCAAGAAATGGTACGACCAAGTACTCCCACAGGATACAATCAAGGGCAGATAATAGATCATCTATTGGTGGAAATGAAGAGCCAAATGTGGCTGATATGCAGGTGGGACAACAAGCCGAAATGCCCTTGAGAAGATCATCTAGAGTGTCTAGGCCGCCTGATAGGTTTGTTCCAGGAGTAGACTATGTGATGCTTACTGATTGCAGGGAGCCTTCTTGCTACAGAGAGGCTATGATGCGTGAGGATCAACGCAAGTGGGAGTATGCTATGCAATCAGAGATGAGTTCACTTATGAAGAATAAGACTTGGGACTTGGTTTCTTTGCCACATGGAAAGAAAGCATTGCCATGTAAATGGGTCTACAAAATGAAGGTCACAAGTGATGATGTACCTAGGTACAAGGCCCATTTGGTCGCTAAAGGGTTGAAGCAAGAGAAGGGTGTGGACTTTGATGAGATATTCTCTCCGATTGTGAAGATGACCACACTTAGATGCATGCTTAGACTAGTGGCAGTAGAGGATATGGAGCTTATGCAGATGGATGTCAAGACATCTTTCTTGCATGGGGATTTGCATGAGGAAATTTACATGGTGCAGCCGGAAGGCTTTGAAGAAAAGGGCAAAGAGCATAGAGCATTTAGTTTGCAAGCTGAAGAAGAGTCTCTATGGTCTTAAGCAAGCGCCTAGAGAATGGTATCAGAAATTTGATGCTTTCATTCGGTCCCAGGGTTTTAGAAGGAGTGAAATTGATCACTCCCTCTACACTAAAAGGGCTAAGGATAATAGCCTGATAATCTTGGCACTATATGTGGATGATATGCTATTGGCTAGCAAGAATACTTATGAGCTAGATGCATTATAGGCCAAGTTGCATGAGGCCTTTGATATGAAGGATTTGGGACTTGCAGGTCATATTCTTGGTATGCACATCACGCGTGATTGGAGTAGGAAACTCCTTTGGCTTTCACAAAAAGAGTATGTTACAAAAGTATTGCAGCGTTTCAATATGGAGGGGGGGAAGGCAGTGAGTACTCCATTGCCTCCATATGTGAAACTGAGTCATATAGATAGTCCCAAATCAGATGAGGAAAGGGCCATGATGGCCAAGGTTCCTTATGCATCAGTAGTTGGAAGTCTTATGTATGCTATGATAGCTACTAGACTAGACATTGCATTTGCAATGGGAGTTGTTAGCCGGTATATGGCTAATCCAGGAAAGAGGCATTGGCAGGCAGTTAAGTGCATCATGAGGTACATGAAGGGTACTAAGGAGATGTGCATCTGCTTTGGTAAAGGAGACATGCGTGTACTTGGGTACATAGATTCAGACTATGCAGGGCATGTGGATGGTAGGAGATCCACTTCTGGTTATGTGTTCACCTTTGCAGGTGGTGTAGTGTCGTGGATGTCTCACACACAGAAGTGCGTTGCTTTGTCTTCCACAGAGGCTGAGTATGTTGGAGCCACAGAGGGTTGCAAGGAGGCTATATGGCTTGATCGGCTAGTGGGAGATTTGGGGATTCATACAGGTGTACCGACATTGCATTGTGATTCCATGAGTGCTATTCATCTAGCACAGAATCCAATCTTTCATGCAAAGACCAAACACATTGAGGTCAGGTACCATTTCATCAGGGAGGTACTTGAGGACAAGTGCATAGAGCTAATACCTAGTTAGAAAGTAACCCAATAGAGGGTACACCCAGTGGAAGACTTATAGTAATGCCCAGGAGCTCACACAGTGTGTGGTGTGGGTGTGGAATCACAAACTTCTTTACTTATGTGCATTCAATAGATGTGCAGACTCATCAATAGACAATGAACTAGCTAGATAGAGAAACTACCATAATATATATTTCCGTCCAAAACTATTGACACAATACAAAATAGATAGATCCAGAGTCCCACCAATGGTGTGGTCCTCTTATCTTACCACAAGGTCCTTCTCCTATCAGCTAGCTATCTCTAGACTCAAGCCTGCGTGCTCCACCTCAAGCGTAAGTAGACTTTCCATCCAAAGATCTCAGCACCTTGCTGCCCTAGTAGATAGCCTAGGCTCAGCCCTAAGTGAGCTCAGTTTGTAGCAACTTTGGCCCTGCTTTGCCTCCTGGATGTAGGCCCAAAGATCAGGCTTCTGCTGCTCCTCTGTTTGCTGACTTACTAGATGACGAAATGAGGCCAAGAGGCTCTCCTTATATAGGGCCCAAGGGCCCCTTGAAATAACTGACCAGCCAGCCCTAAATGGGCCGACTGTTTGGTCTGTTTGGGCCGACCAATCTGCCCCAAAACTAGCTCTTTAAAAGGCTCCAAAATCGGGGCCTTTTACCCCACACTTCTAGGGCTTTTGGCCCTCTAATCTAGGCAGGGGCCCAGCCTCTATAAGGCATGCCACTGCCCACTAGCAGCCCCATTTACTGCTCCACTAGCCCCAGCCATATCAGCACCTGTTCACCCTACTGCTGCTGGTTCTACCGGGATGGCTTCCCCCTGACATGGTTGGCAGGTGTATTCTACACCCTTTCTGTGAGCGATATTCATTGGGCATATAGACCACCATCGTGGTTGCTAGCTCCTGTTTCAGAATCTCTATAGGTGATGAGCCATGAGATCCAAAAACGAGTGTTTATTCTTGTAGCTAGCAACCTGTTTCTTTTCTTTGTTTTCATCAACAGCTCCTTTTGGAAGCTAGTTGTATGGTTTTTAAAGCATTAATAGAATTTACCTTTTTCGAAAAAAAACAAAAAAGACCAAGTTATAGACACCTAAAAATATGTAACTTTAGGCTTTAGATCCTAGTACCACCTCAATCAAAAGGTTTTCGTGTGGCTAGGTACTTCTTTTATATTGTATGATGATTGCCTTCTTGTGGAGTTGGTTCATTGGACTGACCTAAATAGCCTACTTGTCCACTAGGTTAGCATCAAATCAAATGGCAAATTGAAAAGTGTTCCCCGCCATTTTTTGCCACGTGCCCTCCTACTATTTTGGTTTTTTCTCTCTCTCTCTCACTCACTCACTCTCTCTCTCTCTCTCTCTCTCATGGAGCTTACAAATCATTTGAACTTTCCTATACATGGGCTTCCATCACAGGTGTTGCAAATTAATCATTCATTTATCTTGACAATTGTTTTCCTTTGACAGGTTCAATCGAAGGTAGTGATCACGAGTACTGGTACTTCACCTAGCATAACCTAGAAAGTCTTTCTAGGCTGTAGCCTATACCTCTCACCAACCATCCCGAGGGGGGCAATCTAGCTGTCATTAAATCACGGCTATGGCTTGTTGCCCTTGTGATCAACACCTCTTTTTCACCTAGCGTAACCTGGAAACTCTAACCAAGCTTTAGCCTATACCTCTCACCAGAATACATATCGAGAGGACCTACACTACCATTGTGAACACTTATGCTACATTGTGTAGCGACATAACTATTGGTGACCGACACCCTTGGAATTTGAAATGAGAGAAAAAGTGACAACAATAACCTGTGGAGCATATTTGACCTTTTAATGATACGAGGCCCTTGAAATTGAGGTGTCCAAACCTCTTAGGCCATAGTGTGCTAAGATATGCATCTTGATTTTGATGATGTGCTCAAGAGCTCTCTTAATTGGACTACTAATGAAATCTTGAATATTCTACCAATCTTATTTGACCAATAGAGACAAGATTTTTTGCCATAGTTGGGACATAGAGATAAGATTTTGTGCCATAGTTGGAATATAGAATGCATCACCAATCCTTTTTGCAGTACATATATTGCTACTATGAAATAGTAATTTCTTCAATTTTTGGAGGTGTGTTGTCACCCATAACAACATTCTCTTTGGCATTTTTGTTTGGATGTATTTTTGAAAGCCAATCCTATTCAGGAATCATGCGGTTGCTTGCACCTAAGTCAAAACACCAAGTATTCTCATCTTTGTGATTTTGATTAGTGGGTTTCTCTTTAATGGCTTACTAAGAAATAAGAACTTTATGTTGGAATTTTCCATGAGAATTGTCTTAATATTGCTCATTAACATGATGCAAACTATTTGCTTCGATTGCCTTGATTTTGATGTTGATTACCAACTCTATTGTATTGGTTATTGAATATATCTCTCTTTTGGCATTCAGGTTCCTAATGTGCCTATCTTTCCAGGTATGTCTCTACCAAAGTTTCCTCTACTCCTAGGATTCCATATGTCCCTTTGAGTGGAAGAACCTTGATGTTGATTATGATAACCTGATGAAGACTGTGAAGATTGATTGTTACTAGAATGTCTACCAGGATTGTGTGACAAGTTTCCTTTGGCTTGCTTGTTAAATCTACTTGTTGGGGCATTGAGCTTGATGCTGAGTGCTCTCAAGATCTACACAAAGGCTCTAGAGAGCCCTTATGAAGCGCTAGGGGACTATGTGTCTACATGAGTCCCCCTGTGAGTCTTGCTCCAATAGGGTTCTTGGACAATCATTACTATGCATGGTGGAGTAATGATTGAATGGTGAGGCTAAAGGGATGAGTAGTTCATGTTGTAGAATCATCCTCAAGTGCCACACAAAGATCCTTTCTCTACCTATCTTCTTCCTTAACTTCTCTCTTTCCTCTTTTTCACACACAAATAAGGGAGGATACCCAAGCACTCAAAAGGCAATATCTTGAGCTCTAAATGTCAAACCTAAGAGTTTTCTAAGGCAAATTAGAGAGGGCAATGCCCTCTACACATTTCACAAAGGATGAAGGTTGCAATGCCTCAAAGTTGAAGAAAGGGATGAAAAGGGTGAGGGTGAGGAGTGCACACAAGATGACCTGGGATTGCATATTCAGGTAATCACGTGAATTTTCTTATGATTACGTGTTGTGATGATGTATTTCACGCATTCATGGGTACAATCACGCCTTTATGCTTTCAAGTGGCCCTGACCTAGAAATCGGATACATATCGATGCTAGTATCAATACTACCGGCGGTATCCTACTACCGGCAGTAGTACTAATACTACTGCTGGTAGGTTAACACAATATTACTGGCGGTAGTACGAATAATACTGTCGGTGATATTATTACCATCGGGAGTAGGAGTATTCCTGACAGGAATCATATTGCTACCGGTGGTAAGTGACATACTACCGCCGGTAGGACTACTACTATCTGTGGTAATACAATAATTACCGCCGGTAGCACTACCGACCCAAGATATATGCCAACCGCCGGTTTCATTTTCACCAGTAGTGGATTGAGAAGAGGTAAAAATCATCCTCTCCAAGTCTTGGCTGAGGGGCTTGGTCCAAGAAGTGGTTCTTGGTCCCGCATATCCTGAATAGGATGGGGGGCTAGTTGGAACCACAACCTAGATCTAGGTTTCCTCGGCCCTCCACATAAAGGGGGGGGATTTTTTGTCAAAATTTTTAAGAATTTACTTTGCATTTGTTGCATGCATGCATTGAAAGAATCATTTGGAGGTCCTCAACACACAGTTGCGGCAGTAAGGGGCCCATGATGCATGTGCATCATGATCGGAGATGCAAGCATGGAGGCGTGGTTAGCTATTTGTTAGCATCCATCTTCTCAACCATATGTCGTGCAACCCCCTCCCTTTGATAGCCAAGACAATTGTTTGTGCCCAATATGCCAGTGTTTGTTTGATAACTCAATTGGCTATTATGCTTTGCCTTGCAGACACAAATTTCATATTTATTGTCTAGTAGATTACTTGCTGCGACTGGATCTATTTGTCCACTTTGTAAAGCCCAACTATCAATGGCATTGTACATGGTGTTGGGCTTAGGACAGTTGTATCTAGGAACATGACTTTCACCTCTTTACAATTTATACAGTCTCTGTTATGGAAATATATGACTTTGTTTTAAGTTATATGTTCTTTCTAGTTTATATAGTTGCAATTATGAATGAATAAAGTAATAAGTAATTGAAATTTATAGAATAAAGTAGGTTGCAATTAAAGTTTATTGAACTTATACGTGCATTCCATCCAAATTAGCAAACTAGCAATCCTAAAACAATATGTAGGTTTTAATATTTTAAATAAATCCTTCCATTTAGTTGTTCATAATAGTTGTATTTTTCCTTAATTAGTTTATGATGGATTGTATGTTATAAAAAATCCCTACAATAAGCTCATGTATTAACATATATGCTAAGCAATGCTTCGCTACTAGAAACCTATATTCTCATTATGCAAAACCTACTAGAAAACTAACTAGAATTGAGATGCAATGGGTAATGGAAGAAATAAGCTTGCAAGGAAAAGTTTGTAATAATGAATATGATAAATATTCATTTTAGATATTCGATAGTTTCTTAATTTAATTGTTTTTTATAAGTGAGGAAAACGTCTTGATTTCACCCAAATGAAAAATGAATTAATTGTAATAATGAATATGATAAATATTCATTTTAGATATGGAATAGTTTCTTAATTTAATTGTTTGTGATAAGTGAGGAAAAAGTCTTGATTTCACCCAAATGAAAAATGAAATTAATTGTACATATGTTCTATTCTAAAATATAAATGAAAAGAGAAAACTAGCATATTGTTAATTCTTAAGGTAGTTGTTGAGAGAATGGACAAATAGTTGATAATTCTCAATGTTGACCTAGTGTTGGAACATGGCGCGTGTGTGCGTGCAAGAGAAATACTATTGATTCAATCATGACAACTATATAAAGTAAACTTTAAAAGCACAACCCTTTATTAATCCCCCTATACACATGCTAGCACTATTTTAAAAATCCCTTACAGCCTGTAACTTTTAGCTAGATTTTGAGACCCCCTCATATATTGTACACAAACTATGAATTTGTACTTTCTATCTCACATTAAAGTGCTAAAACCTAAATGAAAAAGCATTTTTTATTTGCCATTGAAATATAATTATATGCACTTTCATCACAAGCTCTGTGTGTGTGTGTGTGTGTGTGTGTGAATTAAAACGTATCTCTAAAGTCATTCAAAAAGAATGTTACCAAAGACAAGAAATATCACTTTGCATATGCTTCTTCCTCATGTCATCGCATAGGCTTCTATTGCATATGATGGTGAGTGGTATGCCGGTTGGCGTGCTCTTGAGTAAATAGTTTGGTCAAGAGCACCGAAATTGACATTACCACCCAAAGGCCTATGCGATGGCAACAAGGAAGAACCAACTCTTCAAATCCCAAACCCTAAACACAATATATTTACAATACACGGTGAGACAATATCATATTGTCACCTATCAATAGCATGCGATGAGAAATACCATAAAGTGCAAAATTCTTATCCCACTAAACCGCAACTTGTAATATAAAAAAATAACACATTCAGAATACAATGAGACATACAAAACCTATTATCCAGCATCATTGCCATCATTGCCACAATTCATGAGTCACTATTCTCATCATGTTCGTCTATGTCCTCATCTTTAGACCCATGTGGAAGGCGAATATTATTTCCTTCATTTTCATCAGATTCATCATCCTCGGATGTTGCACCATCAATCCCTTCCTCTTCCTCTTCTTGGGGTTCTGGGATCTGCAACAATGGGACTACTGCATGTTGGATAGCATCAGGCAGGATATTGTAGGTCCATTTTGAACTTTCTTCTCATATCCCACATCTCCTAATGTTTCCAACATTTTATGATTGGCATAGATGTTCCCTAACTTCTTTGCCCCATCCTTTAGAAGTCTATTTCATAATGACTCCAGTTTCTTTCAGAGCCTAAGTTTGAGCATGTTTGAGAAAGAACCCTCATTGCAATTGGGCATAGAAGCTCACATGTGACACCATTCATCATCCACCATTTCCAAGCATATGTAGTTTCTTCCAATGCTTGAACAACACTCGATGCAAAAAACCCCTCCTTGCATCGATACTTTGTTAACTCATTACAACACTTTGCAAACTCATGGTTTTGGGGTTAATACTATTGCACGACCTTATGAAAGTCATGCATAACAATTGGGATCTCTTCCGGCTTCATATTCCACCACTTGGGGTCTAAAAGGTACCCAACACTATGCAATGGATTGTTAACTTGCTCCCATTAAGGCCTAAACAATTGCCACAATTTTGTAGCATTGAATGGTCTTCTCTCATTCTCTTAGCTTGGGCAAGTAGGGGGATCCCATGCAAGAAGAGCTTGCTCAATACTCTAAAAGTGCATTTATGCTTTTTTGATTGTTGGAGCCTTTGATTCCAAAGCCCTAAGCGAATGTAATATGGGTTTCATAACATTAGTAGCATCCTCAAACCGTTTCCATAATGTAGGGGATCCCAATGTTTCTTTTAGGTCATGCGTTTTCTCCTTTGTGGTCAACTCTAACATCCATCGTTCAAATGCATCACAATGAAATGTCTCTATAAGAAAACTCATATTTTTCACCACGAATTGCAAAGCGTAGAAGTACATAGCAAATCTCGTGGTTGCTGGCAATTGCAACATGGTAGAACCATCATGAGACATAAAGATTTCTTTGAGACATTGCTTTGATCGTATTATCTATTTAAACCATCACAATGAAATGTCTCTATAAGAAAACTCATATTTTTCACCAGGGATTGCAAAGTGTAGAAGTACATAGCAAATCTCGTGGTTGCTAGCAATTGCAACATGGTAGAACCATCACGAGCCATAAAGATTTCTTTGAGACGTTGCTTCGATCGTAATATCTATTTAAACCATGGCACTTGTTTATACTAATCTTTCAATGCAAGATTTAAAGTATGTGTACAACATGTAGATGCATATAGATTAGTATACTCCCTTTGCAATATTCTACCCCCCTTTTACAACTCTTGGCATTATCCATGACAATGACCTTTTCAGTGCCTAACTCTTTTATAACCTTTAATAATACAACAGCTATATATGTTCCCGACTCCTTTACATGTGAGGCATCAATTGATGTGTGGAAGGCCTCCCCACGGGGTGATATAACCATCTTTAATAAAGCATGGTGTTTTATGCCTGTGCACCTGTCTACAGTAATTGTGCCGGTGTTATGCGATTGCTTGAAAATGCTATGATTTATGTGCTCTTTCTCTTTTGCATATGCCTTGTCTAACAATACCATACAGAATGTGTGGTATGAAGGTGGCTTGAAGCTCGGTCCATAGTTAGTAATGCAATTCCATGCAGCGCTCATACTATCGTTATTGACCATACTTAGAGGATATCCTAGCCGCAAGATTGATTTACCAAGTACATACTATGCATTATCCAAATCTTGAATCCGTATGCTCTCAACTATCTTGGGTTGCTTGAAGTTAGGAGTTACTGTTGTCGATCTAGCTTCATGAGCCATAGGTGGAGATCTATCTTTCATGCTAGTGTCCACACAAGGAGTTCTAGCATAGGAGCCTGCAACACTTGTACTTATGTCATCGTGTATGCTTATAGACTCTACTCCACTTACACCTTGACTTTTTCAAATTGATCTTCTTTGTATTTTTCCAGAAGATTGCAACTTCTTTGTTAAGGTGCAAGCTGGTACAGTAGCTCTTGGGGCCACACAACACTGAATGCTCTTTCTTGAGTCACCAAGAAAGTGACCCCTTATGCGAGGTGCTCCCCCAGATTTTTGTATTCCACAATACTTGCATTTCCACTCAATATAGTCATGAACATTAATGACAAAGTCCCATTCTGCACCATGTGACTTACGTTTTTTCCCCTGTGCATGTGAAATACCTCTTTGATAGGATTGTGACACCCACATAAATCCTCTCCCCATATTTTGGTTAACAACCTCATAGGGTGGATCAAGCGTTGGGGTAGTGCCTATTTCGGCAATGAGATCCTCTTTTGTAACTCCTTGTTCAACCCCAAGAACATTTTCAAGCATATGAATAATGGCATGGGCATGACTCGATGCATCCATAGTTTGCCTAGTAACAACTCGTCTTGAAGATTGTGGACGAGCATTTCTAGTTTTAGGCATTTTGTAGTCACAACACGTGCCCTACTTTTGCTCAAATCATTGCACTCGTCTCCCCCTTCTCTCCATGCCTAAGCTTAAGACTCCTCACTAACAATCGCATTCATTGGCACTCATGATCGTGGTCCACAATTTCCCCAAAATGCAAGTAGTCAGAGTATAGACCACCCTCAAGAACACACAAAAAACACTCAAGGGTTTTTTCATCCAAAGCTAGAGGCCTTGGTTTGAGTGGGGGTCTTAGAGCTATATATAGCTTGCCTCTCCTAGACTAAGGGCTCATTTATATATGTCTATGGAGTAATGCAATACTCAGTACTTTGGGAGCATATCATCCCTCTTTCTATTTCTCTCAACACTCTCTAACCTTAGTATCCTATTCCCTCAAGCAAAATGTGTTGTTGGCCCTTTCAGCCCTCATCAAATGTTTTCCTCTACCCAAGAATCCAATGCTGACTCACTCTTCCCCACTTAGCCTTACCACTATTCAAATCCAAATCTTGGTTCACTTTCTTTCCCAACTTACCAAAGGGTTTATCGAGATATGAACCACAATCGGATTGAATGACGAGCCTCTATGCCATTTCCACCAATATATAGCACTGGGCTACGCGGGAAACTACGAATCTGCAACCCATAGTACCGTCGGTACTTAAGATACTACCGGTGGTAATATTACAAATACCATCGGTAATATAGTATTACAATCGATTTAAATGATGGCAGTAGTAATATAAACCACCAGGAGAATTAATATTATCGTCGATAATGTGCTTATTACTGCTGGTTATATTAGTACTATCGGTGGTAGTTTTATCCGATTTCTCGGTGATTTTTTTCGGTAAACAATGTGATCATGTTGTTTTCATGCTACTTTAAAGAGTAATTAACAAACGCTAATAACCCATTAACGCAAACGTAAAAATGTGAACGTAATCCTTAAAGATGACTAACTCTAGATGCAAAGAAACTAAAACCATAGTTAGTCTTGTTACATGAAACCTTATCCTTTGGTGCAACTTACATCATTCTCAACACAAATCACTTCACATGCAACATTGATTGATCCGACAATTTAGAGCAGTATTAATGATGAGCTACAATCATAGGTGCCACAGAGGCATCATGCCCTTCACGAGAGGGATAAAGCTCTAAGATGAAACTTGGATTCCATAGAGAGACTCAAAGAGCATGACACATCCTCTCAGTTGCTTGTGGATAGATACAAGAGCTTGCACATTGACCTTTAGGCTGGAAAGTTATGTTGATTATAATCCTAGGTGCTAGTCTCACTGGGATGCTTACTTGTTTGGCAAGAAGACAAGTTTCTAGGCCACAAAGTTTCGTAGATTTACTAGTCTGGCTGGGATCTTACTTCTCCACCAAGAGGACAAGCTTCTAGAGTTACGTTTTGTAGATGACATGGCCCTTTTTGTGGAGGGCATGGTAGTAAGCCTTGAGTGATTCCAAGGTGGCCTTGAGATATGTTGCTGGTCATCTAGGCCTAGATCAATTGGACCAAATCAATTGGCTTCCTTACACATTAACTAAGGAGGCTTGGAGATCATGGACTCTTGGCTAGCATTGGATCCCATTGGGTTAGACCAAGGTACTTAGGTTGCCATGTGGGCATTGGTATTTCAGCAGAGTAGTAGATTGCTCGTGTGCTAGAGAGTGGGTGGCACAAGCTCATATATTGGATCTCAGCTAAACTCTCCTTAGTAGGGTAGGACATAATGGTGGATAGGTCCTCTTAGCCACAACTTGGTACATAGCTTCGCCCTAATGTTTTCATAGGGGATGTATGGGGTGCTTAGCGCAAATTTCTTATGGGAAGGATTGGACAGTTTCATGCTTAGTGCAAATTTCTTATGGGCAAGATTAGACAGTTCAAGGACCACTAGAGCCAAGGTCATTTGATAGACGAGATCCAACCCTAGACAAAGGGAGGATTGGGCATCATAGATCCAAAGATGTAGAGCATATCCCTTTTGGGAAAGATAGTAGTGCCAAGACTCACTCTAGGCTTAGAACCCTTTTGGGAAACTTAGTAATGCGAGGGCTAACTCTAGGCTCAGAGCCCTAGAATCTCTTAACATGGGGAAGGGCACTCCATTGATGAGGATCCAGCATAGGGTGTGGCAATGGCTATTTGAAAGACTCATTTAGGCCAGCCCTTTGTGCCATGAGGAGTTTAAGCACTATCCCCTTCTTTGGCACCTTGAGGTTTGTAATCAAGAGGGTCTCATTATGGGACAAAGGACACATATATGTTGGGCACAGTGGGTCAATGGCCTAGCTAGTTCGAGGAAAGCATGTGGATGCTAGAGATAGACTCTACCATCCTTGAGTCTTGGTGGGTTGGACTTCATAGGCCTTCAAATCCTCCATAGTGCTACAAGCATTTCTTCAGGATAGGGCTCTAATTGAGGATCAAATTTCCACACCAAGCCCTTGGCTCCTTCCACTCCATGCATTATAGAGTGGAGCTCCTTTAGCCAGTGTTTGATGGAGACCCAAAGATGGATGGGAGCCTAGACTTGCATTAGTGATAGAGGATAAGAGTAGTGAGCCATTTGGGCAAGGAGTGGACCATTGAGCCACCACCAGTCACTTTAAAGTAGGATGGGTCACAGTTGCACCTCTAGCTATGGGAAGGCCATCCCCTTTTAGAGGTATAATGGGACGTGGGTGAGTGTTTTTGTCCATCTAGAATAAGGTACTTAGAGAGAGTGGAGGATTTGTGCCCATTTTCTTGTACACAACATGCATTGGGAATGGCCTCTAGTTGGAGATGGCCTCTTGGACTCCCGAGAGAGAGAGAGAGAGAGAGAGAGAGAGAGAGAGAGAGAGAGAGAGAGAGAGAGAGAGAAGAGCAGGTGCCCCTAGAGTTCATCTCCAAATTCTAGTCATGCTTTTGGGTGTGTGTAGAGTAGCGGCAAAGCTCCGCTCAAAAGCATGTCGTAACCTTGCAACTCCTCCTCCCCTCTCCTCCAACCTTGCATCCTCTGCTCTCCCTCTCCTCGTCCTCTCTCCTCCTCCTCCAGGAGACTCATGAACTGAGTAATCGGGGGTAGTTAGGGAGTTTGGTTTAGAGAGCATATTTAAGGGGGGGGTAGAGAGCATAGTTAGGGGGGGTGTCAGGAGTATAGTGAGGGAGTAAATAGGGATAATTAGGGAAAAAATATAGTGAAAAGTAGGGAAATGGAAAAAGTGGGGACAAATAGAAAAAAGTAGGAAAATAGGGGAAATTGGGAAAAATAGGGAAAATTGAAAAAATTAGGGAAAATTAGAAAAAATAGAGAGAAATAGAGATCATCTCCATCCATGCATGGTAAAAATGTCCATTAATGTGCATCTACTCTAGCCTGGGGTTGATGGGAAAACTCCCATGGGAAACCATCTAAAGGAAGTATGAGATCTTTTGTGGCCATTTTGTGCTACCTAAGTCCATGTTGGCACAGAGACAACATTCCTCTTCCTAATTATTTATCCTTTTATCCATTTTATCTCCCCCTCTACCTTTATTTCTACCTAGTTCTAGCCCTCCTTAACCCTTTGTTTATTTTTACTACTATCTATATCTTTTTACTAACCTCTCTAATGTGCCTTATCCCCCTTCTACCTCTTTTTGACAACATTTTACTGACCCTTAATTATTTATTTTTTCATTATATTTTAAGAGTATTTTTCACCCATAATTTCTAGTTACCTTTACCTTTTCACCCATAATTTTATGTGTGCATAATGAGCAGCCAAACAAGAACTTTTTAGAGACTTGAATAGAGAGAGAAAAGAACATAGGAATGGAGACTTAAGGAAAATGATAAGAAGTGACTTTCATTGCCATGAGAGTAAGACTCCACTCAAATACACTCAAAATACTACAAAAAAAAGGGAGAAGAAGAGGTTTCATACATACAAGAGAAAGCGGAAGCTCCAAGACTACTCATAGAGAGAGAATAAACTAGAGAGAGATGGACTCAAGAGTCTACATAAGAGAATATCTACAAGAGGGAGAGAAGGCTCATGGAAGAGGCTTGAGGAGACTAGAGCTACAGCAACATGAGGCCTAATGGTGGAAGAGATGAGGGAGAGGAGGGCTCCTTTTATAGAGATTTTGTCACCCTCCTTTACCCATTTACAATTGCTGCCTATAGAATCCTTTCCCCATCAATCACATAAGCCCGTATGTCACCATCCATGTCCTTTTTGTCTACTCTTGCCATGTGTCCCATCAAAAGATGCTCAAGACTCTAAAAATATTGAGAAAGTCAAGAGTCTCTCCACATGGAGCCCATAGGGACCCTCTCTTTTCCATATGTCCACATCCTCCTTATTCCACATAGGAATTCTAGAAGGATTCCTCTTGACTCCACACTTCTCCACATGCCTTCCACACACCTGGCATGTGATTGCTCTTATATTATTGGAACACATGGACATGAGCCCACCTCTTTATATGATTCACTCTTCCTATTTTCTAAAAACCCCATAATATCCCATACACAAATAACTCTCACCCCATACCAAGGTATTTATAATTTAAACCTATGGTATTTACAATGATCCATTCCACTCATACTCTCAATCCCATACAATATTTTAGAAAGTAGAAATAAGTGAGAGCCACTAGGCTATCACTTGATACTCAAACTCTTATCAAACATAGAAGAAAACAATACCAATGCCAAATAAAAAATATCAATTTTTGGCATCACATCTTCCCCCCCCCTAGCAGATCCTCTCTAATGAGAGAGAGGGTTTGCTGGCCCTCAAGGTGGTCAAGCATAGAAGAATTGAAGGCGATACTCATTGGTGCGTCCAGTTCACCATGCCATCAACATCCTCAAGCTGATAGGTCCCATTCGTGAACTTCTTTTTGACTCGATATGGTCCCTCCCATCGATGATAAACTTTTTGTCTAGCCGCTTGTCTAGACGGCTATCAAATCTCATTACCAAATCTCCTTTTGCAATATCTTTCTTCGTGCGTAATTTGGTGTCAAAACAGGCTTTGTGCCTTTTTAAGAAGCTTCTAAGTTTTATAAGGCTTGTAATTTGCATTCATCCAAGGCTTCTAGATGTACCAAGCATTGAGCATAGGCATCCTCCTGTCCTTTTTTTCTTGCAACATCAGTGCGAAGACTATGTATCTCCAATTCAATGGGTAAAATGGCTTCTATTCCATACACTAGTTGAAATGGTATAAACCCAATAGCTAGCTTGTGTGTGGTTCTGTAAGCCCATAAAACTTCTACCAAATGCCTATCCCAATGCCTTTTCTTAGTGTCTACAAGCTTTCCCATTGAATTGCACAACAATCCATTTGTTTTCTCAGCCAAGCCATTACATTGGGGACAGTATGGCGTGGACATGCTACGATTTATCTTTAGCTTATGCGCCACATCTTCAATTAGTTCATTTCTAAAAGAGGTTCCTCCATCAGTGAGAATTTCCAAAGGACAACCAAAGCGTGAACAAATTTGATCAAAGAGAAATTTTGCAACTGTGCTTGCCATGCTATTGACTATGGCCTTTGCCTTTGCCCACCGAGTCGCATAATCTGTGCCCACCAATAAATAATGCTTTCCCTGAGATGAGAGAGGAAGTGGTCCCACAAAGTCCAACCCCCACCTCTCAAATGCTCCATATGCTAGAATAGGCTTCAAGGGCCCAGGAGTCAACTGTCGCCTTCTAAACTTTTGGCATACTTTACAACTTTGACACCATTCATATCCATCCTTATGGAGGTGTGGCCAAAAGTAACCTACATTAAGAATTCTCATAGCTGTGCTCACTGAAGCAAAATGACTTGAGCATTCATGACACATTTTTAGGATTCTCCTAGTCTCCATGGGATGGACCACCCGATGGAGCACCTTGTCTTTTCCCAATTTATAAAGAATGTCAACAACAATAGCATAGGGACAAGCCTTTCTTACCAATCTCTGCTTCTGTTGTGGAGTTAACCCTTGAGGAAACGTGCAGTCTTCCACATATTGCTGAACATCTTGTAGTTCTGGCCATCTAGTGTCTACCAAAGAAACCACCCCTCGGTCTTGTACTACAATGGCTTGAGTAGCTAACTCATCTGCCCTTTGATTTTCTTTTTTGTTTATATGAACAAACTTGCAAAAATCAAACTGACTACATAGTGCCATAGCCTTTTGATTAAGCTCCTTCAAATGAGGACTTCTTGTCCTATAATGCCCTTGCATTTGCTTTATTAATAAGCTGAGAATCTCCTCTTACTTCCAATTCTTTAACTTGACTTTGAAGACAACCCTCCAAACCAAGAATCAAAGCATTATACTCAGTTGCATTGTTAGTTATGATACCTGGAAGCTCTTGTCCTCTTTCCCACACCTCTTGACCTTCAGAATTCATCAAGACTATCCCCCTGGCTCCTTGTTAGCGTGAAGGACTAAAAGGCCCATCAAAATACAAAACAAGAGCTGTTGGTGGTGTATCCCTTTCATCTTTAATGTTCTCCTTACATTTTCTTTTCTTCTCCTAGATCCTCTCATCCTATGAGCAAATCTGCCATAGTGGACCTAGTGGTATTTTTAGTGACAAAAGAGAAAGAGAACTCTTGAAGCTCTGACAACCATTTTGCAAATCTCCCCCCAGGATTAGGCTTGCAAACTAGATATGCTAATATAGACTGAGAGGTAAGGAAGAAAAATGGCTGAGGTAATAAATAGGAGCGAAACTTTCTAATTGAAAACACCAAAGAGAGGGCTTGCTGCTCCATTTCTTCATACCTTGTTTCCACCTTTGTAAGCTATCGGCTAGAATAATAGATGGGTTGCATTCTACCTACCTCTCCGTTTTGTAGCAATACAGCACCAACTGAATGCAAAGATACACTTGGATTTACATAAAAAGTCTTGAGACCAATCAGGGGGACTTCAATATTGGGCCCTTACTCATGGCCTCCTTAAGTTGCTAAAAAGACTCTTATTACTCCACACCCCATTGGAAAGAAACTCCTTTTCTTGTTAACAAGCTCATGGGATGCACTATCTTTGTGAAATCATCACAAAAGCATTGATAATACTTGCTCTTTCCTAGAATTCTGCGAACACCAGTGGCACTCTCAGGACTTGGCAATGCCATGATTGCTTAAAGCTTGTCAGGATCCATTTGCAGGCCTTCTTCAGACACAATATGCCCCAACAAGACTACCTTTATTTGAGCCAAATGACACTTGCTAGGATTTAGACATCCTTTCGCTTCATCAATCCTAGAGCTAAGGCCATCTTTAACTTCTCCATGCTGAGAATGAATGCAAAAATCATCCAAAAACACCCTTATGAACTTTCCCAAGTAAGGCTCGAGCACTTGACTCATGAACCTTTGAAATGTAGCTAGTGCATTGGTTAACCCAAAAGGCATCACTCTATAAGCAAAAACTCCCCAAGGTGTGACAAATGATGTTTTCTTTTAATCTTCCTCTCGAATACGAATTTGAAAGTACCCAGAATACCCATCACATACAAAATACATCTCATGCCTTGCTACTTGGTCTAGTATTTCATCTTGGAATGGCAAAGGAAAATGATCCCTCAAGGAAAATGATCCCTCTTAGTTCATGCATTCAAAGGATGAAAGTCCACACAAACCCGCCACTTATTTCCTTTCTTTGGTGTGACAACTATAGGAGATATCCATTCTGAATCATCAATAAGAAAGATGAATCCCACCTCAAGTAGTTGTGTAATCTCTTTCTTTAGTGCCTCAGCTTGGATCACCCCCAATCGCCTTAAGTGTTGCACAACTGGCTTGCTTTCTAGCTTCAACTCAATCTTGTGCTTCACAAGAGAGACTGGTCGAACCTGTGAATAGCTTGTTGCTGCAAAGAGACATGGAAAATCATCTAACATGTCCAAGTGCTAGAGCTTCTCATTACTTGATAGAGAATCATCAAGAAGCTCTTCATTGCATTGGCATCATTTAGTGTGCTCCATATCCTCCACATGAAGTGTCTCTATAGGATCTTCTTGCACCACCACCTTGTTTCTTCCTGACTCATCCCGATCAGCACCAAGACAAAGACCAAAGGCCACTCCTTCCACCTCACCCTCTGAGTTGGACTCCTCGGAGCTACACCCTATCTCTTCTTCTTCATCGATTAATTGAACTCTCTAATGTTGAAGATGACTCTTGACAACTTCCTTTTTGTAGCTTCCGATGTTGTAGCGCACCTTCTTATCATTTCCCTACAAAGTCAATTCTCTAGCATCCCACTTTTGAACAACCTTCACCTTGCGTAGCCAAGGCCTTCCCAAAATCAATGGATAGGCATGTGCATCTAGTTTGGTAGGGATCACCTGCAAAGAAGTCGGCACAGAAATTCCACATACATCCACTTCTAGATTCTTCACAACTCCCAAGGTCTTAGCCCTAGTGTTGTTAGCCAATTTAATGCGATAAGGAGAGGTAGTACTAGAGTATTTTAAATCAACATCTATCATGGTCTTCTCACTCATGACATTAATCGATGCACCTCCATCAATGTACACATTAGAAATCACTTGACCATCAATGATCACATCAACCACAGGTACATCATCACTCACCAACATCTATATCTACCTTTTGAACAACAGGAATGGCACTTTTCTTCTTTTTCTTCTTTGACACTCTTGTGCTTGCTAGCTTTCCCCATTCTTTCTGTAGTTTTAGAGACAAAGCAAGTAGTTGACCAAAGGTGATATGAGCTTCCTTTTCTTTAAGGTTGGACAACAAGTCATAGCTTCCAATGCCTTGTCCTAAAGGAAAGTTTGATTGGCTAATTCTCCTTTTAGATGCCCTCTTTTTCTTAATACGGCATTCTTTTTCTTGACGTTCCTCATCTACTTCTTTCTTGCTTTCTTCTTTTTCTTTTGCTTTACCACGCCCCCATTTAGCCATCATTACCTCTCTTTCCTCATCTCCTAAAGAAGCTTCTAACAAGGATACTTGTTTTTCTTCTTTCTTTCTCAATCTAGGACACTCGGGGCCACAATGACCTTTTTCATTACGTTCATAGAAAGTGACCCCACTCTTATCTCGAGGCCTATCCTCACTCTTTGGTGCTCTCGGTTGTCGTGCATTAACCAAATGCAATTTCAAATCAGCAAACTCTACCATTAATTAGGAGATATTATGATTTAACTAAGAGGACTTTGGTACCTGAGGAGTGCCCATTACCTCCACCTTAGAAGTTGAAGCTGTTGAAGACACAAAAGAGGATTTGTTCTTTAGAGAAGCTTCTTTCTTGGTCGCAATGCGAAGTGCCTCCATGTATGTTGTTGGATCTTTACTCATTACTTTTGAGTGAAGATGAGGCTCCAAAGACATAACAAATTTGCTCATCTTTAAGTGCTCCATCCCTGAGAGACTTTGAGGGGCCGATGATGCAGATGCCATAGCTTGCAAAGCTGCCCTTTCATACTTTGTCCATAAAGTTTCATATTGGATTGCCAATGTAGAGACCATCTCACCCTCTCCTTGATAGAACTGGTCCAACTGCAACATCAAAGCATTTGGCAACTCCACTGCCCTAAATCTCTGCTTCATTGCAGCCATCACTCTATCCCAGTCCTCCTTGGTAGAGTCCTGCAAGGCCTCATGCCAACTCAAGGCTACACCTTTAAGAAAATTAGGCAAAATCTCTGCCCAATCCTTCATGGACCATCTGGAAAGCCGGCATCCTCAAACAAAATCCCAAAGATAAGACTTCGAGTCTTCCCCTTGGGTCCCTCAAAACACTGGAATCTTCACCATGATGAAACACAAAAAGGAAATACCAAGATCCAAATAATATCCCAAACAAGATCCAAATAAGATCCCACAAAACCTTAGTATACCAAGACCAACTTATTATGCATAACCACTTGTTGAAAACCCTCCACAATGTGATTCTCAATAAAATCTTCAAAAATAAGTGACCAACTAGCACCATGAAAACATTGTGTATACCTGCATTCAAGAATCACCCTTCTCACAATTGGAAGGGCACATAATAGCTTCAAGATATTGTACTCTTCCTCATTTGCATAGGAAAAGAAGTTGAAAGCATTGAGAATCACCACTCCACTGCTATAGTCAAAAACTACCCAAAGACTCAACTCTTCTTCACACCAAGCTGCTAGTGCATGAAACAATCCCCAATCTATCATTGTGCCTGCTGCCAGCATTGTTGATTCACCAACATATTTAAGAGTGCAAACATAAAGGATATGATCATAATGACCGTGCGAATAGCTTGAGCATCACCTTCACAATCTTCTTGTTCTCTTAAATGGATTGCAATCTCTTCTAACGGAGTTCTTCCAGGCATCTTCTTTATCACATCAGAAAACACATGCCTATACTAGGCATAACATGCAATCAAGTACACCCGAGACCATTTGGTAAGGTGGGATGAATCCAATACCAAACGTACCCGGTGTCTCCACCAAAAGATGTGACATGAAGTTGGGGGTAATGAAACTTCATGCACCTCTTAACTTCTTGCTCTTCCCAATCTTAATAATAGAAACCCTTATCACTTGCAAAGAGAGATGAAGAAAATATTTTCATGCAAAGAAAACCACAACATATCTTTCTCCTTGCTTCCCTTAGAGGAGAATGAACATGGTGACATCCCAAGTGATGTTGTAGTCTAGCATCGGGAGAAGAAAAGGAGGCCATTATCTCACCAAGCCGGTCAGTGCCAAAGAGAAGAGCGATGCATTGTTGGAAGAAGATATTTTGGCTCAACATGACATGAACTGATATATATCTAGGAGCTTGAAGGGGCTGATTTGGTTGGATGGGTAAATTCCGGGGAAACATGGCACCTCCTTCACAGAAGCCTCTAGAAATGGCTCAAAATCATTCTACAAACTGCTAGAAAACACAGAGGTCTATAACTTCCACAAAAAATTGATATCAAAAATTAAATTACATACAAGTATGTGCCTTGAAGTGAGCTTCATATTGATATAAGTTTCATTGAAAATAGATAACCGTTGAAGAGATATGGATAGTTTACTGAAAGGGGGTAAAAATTGCCTTAGAAATAAACAGTCATACACAGAGACTCATAACTTCTTGTCTTGGACCCAATGCAAGAAACTAATTACATGCAAGGGAGACCTTAAAGAGAGCTTCGTGCTGATATAAGTTTTATTGAAAATAGATAATCTTTGAAGAGATATGGATAGTTTACTAAAAGGGGGTAAAAACTACATAGAAATAAATAATCATACACAGAGACTCATAACTTCTTGTCCTAGACCCAATGCAAAAAACTAATTAAATGCTAGGGAGATTGTTAAAGAGAGCTTTGCGCTGATATAATTTTCATTGAAATCGGACCATTGAGGAGAAAGTTATAGGCCAAATACTAATAGGGGGTCTAACTACTATATTAACTGCCATCTACCCATGCAGATTTCGCCTAAGCAAACTACTCCCTCAAGGCTCCACAATTATCAACGATCAAATACCCCTAGAATTTGCCTAAAAGAGAGAAAGAAGCTTGCATCATGGCTTGAGAAACGGATGGACTATGTGTGCACAGTGAGCGGCCGAACAAGAACTACTTTAGAGACTTGAATAGAGAGAAAAAAGAACATAGGAATGGAGACTTAAGGAAAATGATAAGAAGTGACTTTCTTTGCCATGAGAGTAAGAATCCACTAAAATACACTCAAAATACTACAAACACAAGGAAGAAGAAATGGTTTCATACATACAAGAGCGAGCGGAAGCTCCGAGACTACTCATAGAGAGAGAATGAACTAGAGAGAGATGGACTCAAGAGTCTACATAAGAGAATATCTACAAGATGGAGAGAAGGCTCATCGAAGAGGCTTGAGGAGACTAGAGCTACAGCAACATGAGGCCTAATGGTGGAAGAGATAAGGGAGAGGAGGGCTCCTTTTATAGAGATTTTGTCACCCTCCTTCACCCATTTACAATTGCTGCTGCTTGTAGATTCCTTTCCCCATCAATCACATAAGCCCGTATGTCACCATCCATGTCCTTTTTGGCTACTCTTGCCATGTGTCCCATCAAAAGATGCTCAAGACTCTTAAAATATTGAGAAAGTCAAGAGTCTCCCCACATGGAGCCCATAGGGACCCTCTCTTTTCCATATGTCCACATCCTCCTCATTCCACATAGGAATTCTAGAAGGATTCCTCTTGACTCCACACTCCTCCACATGCCTTCCACATGCTTGGCATGTGATTGCTCTTATATTATTGGAACACATGGACATGAGCCCACCTCTTTATATGACTCACTCTTCCTATTTTCTAAAAACCCCATAATATCCCATACACAAATAACTCTTACCCCATACCAAGGTATTTATAATTCATACCTATGGTATTTACAATGATCCATTCCACTCATCCTCTCAATCCCATACAATATCTTAGAAAATAGAAATAAGTGAGAGCTGCTAGGCTATCACTTGATACTCAAACTCTTATCAAACATAGAAGAAAACAACTTGCTCACCAACAAAGATCTCCAGTAATGTCTTAGTGAGTCTCCTTCAAAGTGATTATTAGAATTACTTAAGGTCCTGAGTAGCTATATAATTCATATTCTTATGGTGGTCTACAAAATGATGTTCTTGCCAGGTCTAGGTCACAATTGGTCAATATGTCACATGTGGAAGTCTTAGGTGAAAATAGGACTAGGTGAAAATAGGTGGTCAGTCCTCTTCAGGTTCTCAGCACGGCACACTCAGCAAATCACAAGTACATCAGCCCAGTGGCTCCTTGGTTGGGAGGATAAGTTGCAAACACTAAGAAAAGTCAATACACTAATCAGCATTAACAACACACCCCTTAAGCATATCCAAAACAGAACAGGGCAGTGACTTTTTCCTAAGTCATCAAGGTCTTGAATTTGAGTTCACACATGGAATGACAAGTGGTTCCCCACAAGCAGCTCTTAAGGATGCATTCAACTCTAGGGTGAAGGTAATTACACCAATATGGGTTCGGATGAGTTTCTTGTGACCCTCAGATTTTTTCACATTCCTTTACTAACATCACTTTTAACTATCTAACTTCTACTCATCCTTTTCTTTCAATTCCAGCTTAGAAGCCTTTCCTAGAATCCCCCTTCTATAAACCTCTTTAGCCATAGTCCTCATTTTAGGGGTTTGTATGGTGTATTATTAGACTCCTCTCGATTTAATGACTCAGACAAATAAAGCTCGAGATGGTGCCACAACCTTATTGGGCTCAAATGCTTCCAAGCAAAGCCCTCAATAAAATGGATTTTAAAGGAACTTCAATGCAAAGAAGCAAGACAAAATGTCATGCACAACTCCAAATGTTCAACCATGGCATGTTAAAGACATAGTCTGATGAGAATCCATTAGAAGTCCCACTCCAATCAAATATGGGACTTAAGAGGAGCATGAAATGTGCTTTACTTACTCTGCTACTAATACTAACACCAATAGGATCTTACATCAATCCCTACTAACACCTTCTTCCTAATAACTTACCCCCCCTTAGATTTTTCCTTTCCTTTTTTTAATTCCTTCTTTGAATGGTCACAAGTACTCAACTTGGCTCACTCAAACTCTGAGGTGCTAATTCCAGAAGAATCACTCATCCATACTTCCAGTGAAAATTCCATAGCAAGGAAGATTCAACCCAATGCACAAGAAAGACTTTTTTGCATGATCTTCATTGGCAACTCTCCAACAACTATGAATGTTGCACGATCCAGAGAACTGGATTGAGATCAGGAAGGGGGGCATGTTAACAGATTGGTTAACAATATGCCACCACTGGTTAAGTGATGTGATTTGATGGATAGTGGCAAGTCCGTAGAGCCAGGATTGTGTCTTGGAGCAAGATGGGCCCAAGAGGATGGTAAAAGAATGAGAAGAGAGACTGGTATAAAGAGATTAGGTTTGGCCCTCCCTTCAAAAGGTGACTTGTATAAAAGGCCAAATGGTTGACTTTGGTCTTCATTGTTGTTTGCACAAGTTTGAATACAAGCTCCCTCTTCTCTACCAAGAGTGTTTTGGGTGTTCCCTTGTTTCCATTGTAGTGCTCTTGTGTTTGCCGCTCCATCCCCCTTCACTCTCCTCTTCCCTTCTCCTTCTTGCTCCTTTCTCCCCTCTCTTCTCGCCTCTCCCCCTCCCTCTTCCTCTCATGGAAACATATTGCAACAATCCGGAGGCTGCTTGGGTGACACATGCAAATGGCTCGTGCCTTGCATTGCTCCCACAAGGAGTAGCTTGGAGTGGAGGCTCCATCGGCATCTCCTCAACATCCCCATGGCATGTGAGTCACCGTCGAGACTACGCATGCCATGAATCAGAATGCATATGGTTGAGCTAGTTAGCAATGATTAACCTTCTTTTTAGGTCCTCAATAAATTGAAACCCTTGGTTTTTGTGACTTGCTCTGGTTGCGGGTATGTCTAAGTATAAACAGCCAAAATAATCTCCCCTCCCCACACACACATGCTCTCTCTCTCAGTATTCATATGCATATAGAAAGATCCAATGTTACGGTTGAGAGGTGACTACGTTGGATGGGCTTGAAGCAACATCAAGCATCAATTCTGTGAAGCACCTTGTGTGAGATCCCTACTCAGAAACAATTGGTCTATCCACCAAACAATCAACTATACCACCACGGAAAGAGAAGCCCTGGCCATGGTGTATAGTTTTAAGAAATTTTGCAATTGGGGGTGTGCTTTGCCAACCCGGTGAACATAAGAAAGGCTACCCAGTCTACTTTGCTAGTCAAGAACTCAATGATCCAAATACGTCCTTTGGAGGAATAGGATCTACCCATTTTCTTACAGGTTAAAAGCTTTTCATGTGCAATAGGTAATTATAGCTAAGACTTTGATGTGACTGGATTAGTTACCACACTCTATCTTTAGTTCTTAACCATGTTGTCCACTCATTCAGGCCCAAAATCATGGTCTGTAGTGGGCATCTCCTTTGTCTCATGGATGTTGAGAGTCTTGAGTGCTTGAAGGTGTGATTGCATATTGTTCTCATGCATACCAAAGTCCTAAAAAATGGGCTATGGCCTGGTCTATGTCAATCCATAGTGTGTGAGTCCGTGGTCGAATTGTACTTTTGCTGGTTTTTCTCTTTTTGATAATGATTTTAGCTATTCTGATATGTACATGTGGAAGGTTTTGTCATGCTTGCCACCAATTAATGGTGGCTATGCATACCCATCCCATCACTCCACACATATATTCCACTTATATCCATAATTCTCCATGTTTTACACGTCTTAGCCAATGTAGCGACTAAATCTGAATTCAACCGTGTATCTATGCAAGTGTGTTCCCACAAGTCCCTTTGCAATGTGATGCCATGAGTCAGAATGCATATGGTTGAGCTGGTTAGCAATGATTAACCTTCTTTTTAAGTCCTCAATAAATCAAAACCCTTGGTTTTTGTGACTTGCTCTGGCTGTGGGTATTTTTGAGTATAAATAGCCAAAATAAAGGGTCAGTTAGTGAATGATGGGTGAATGACTATTTGTCCAAAAACGTCTTGTGGAGGAATAGCATCTAGCCATTTGATTACAGGCTAAAAGTCTTTCTTGTGTGATACATATGGTGATTATGTTTAAGACTTTAATGTTAGGGCATTAGTTACCACACTCTGTCTTTAGTTCTTAACCATGTTGTTTGCTCATTCAGGTCTAAAATCATGGTCTATAGTGGACATCTCCTTTGTCTCATGGATGTTTTGAGTCTTGAGTGGTTGAAGGTATGATTGCATATTTTTGTCATGCATACCAAAGTCCTAAAAAATAGGCTAGGGCCTGGTCTATGTCAATGCATAATGTGTGAGTCCGTGGCCAAATTGTGCTTGCTGGTTTTTCTCTTTTTGATAATGATTTTAGCTATTTTGATATGTACATGTGGAAGGTTTTGTCATGCTTACCACCAATTAATGGTGGCTATGCCTATTATCCCAATAGTCCACACATATAATCCACATATATGCATAATTCTCCACGTTTTACGTGTCTTAGCCAATGTAGCGACTAAATCTAGCGAGTTGCTCACATGTCACGGCTTGCAACTTGCATAGTATATGTCGGGTTTTTGTCATTGAAGTATAAAAAGTAAATAATGGCTTAATCATGCTTAGCCATGGTAATAGAGTGGTCCAAAAGATAGACCATGGAGTTGTAACATTCATTTTCTCAGTCTTTAATAATCTATGGGTTCCTCTAAAAAGTTTCCTTTGAACAACCTTTGATATTCAGTCATGTTTAGTACAACCTTGGTTATAAGTGGCTTTAAAAGCAAGAATTTAACTACGGTATAGTTTATGATGTTTTTTAAACCTGCCATCTCTACCTAAATTATCTCAATAAACCATTCCTCCTGCTTCAAAATTTTGATTTATAGCTCTCAATTCCATTCATATCTTCAAAATGTTGAATCTCTTGGTCAGCTTTGGATGGGTGTTCCTGACTACGATAACAAGTAGTCGAGGGTTATGACACCTGCAGTCCTAAGGTGAAGTTTTGTCTTTACTAACATCTCCTCTCTTGGATGGGTGTAGGTAATAGTCCTCGACATTAGTTTCTCCTTATCCCAGTTGCTAAGAGATCCATCGTTTTAGAATTGTATTTTTTTTGTATTAATAAAAGTTATATTTCAAATAATTGCAAATTCAGTTCTTTGTAAACCAGGACAGAACCACTACTTGTTTCCAAGAGTGAATTCCTTAACACACACACACACTTTTTTTTTTGGTGAAATCTTATATTTATGTGTGGGAAACCCCAAAAAGAGGTAAAAAACCCACCAATAAGTACAAAGGAAAAATTTACAAGTAAAGACTCAGAGAAAAATTCATGAGGCAGCCAAGTAAAAAGTTACATATCAAGCTAAAGGAGGATCAAACACAACATCCTCCAGCTTCAGATTATTGCTTTGTAAAAACTGATGCAGTGTAGAAACCACACCATCAATAAAAACAAGCTGTTTTTTGCCCTTGTGATTCTTCTTAATATAGGCAGGCACCCGAAATTTTTGAATCATAGGGTCAAAAACCTGTTGTAACATGGGATGAAAAGAATCCAGTGAAAATGGCACATCTGCATCTTGAACAGAAGAAGACTTTGGCACAGGCATCAGAGGCAAAGGAGCTAGATCAACATCTGTATCCTTCAACGAAAGAGCTGCATCTGATAAAGTAGGACTCAGCATTTTAGCTTCACTCCGAGGATCAACCTGAGAAAGAGCATGTGTAGCATCTTGTATGATCCCCTCTGCAAGGGGCACATTCATATCCTGAGGAGAAGGAGGCTGATGATGCTCAATAGGAGTCGGATCTTGAGCTTCTTCAGCAAGAGAAAGATTGACCTGTGATTTTTCTACCTTCCTCCAGTAATGCTTTGGAGCAGTAAAAGAAGGTTTATAGTAAAGCCTTAGCAGCAACCAGAGGAGAAGGAAGAGTAACCTTCACAACTGAAGAAGGAGTAGTAGGAGTGGTCATGGAAGCAGAAGGACAAGCACATGCAAAATGACCAACCTGACAACATCGATAACAAGCTGTAGGAAAAGAAGCAAAATGCAACCTGATGCGCATTGGATGAGCAAATCCCAAATCAAGATCCAGAGTAGATGGCACGGGTTGCATCATATCCCATAAAATATAGCAGCGAACATCATGGGTAGCCTGCAAGAAACCTTGTCTCGGAACATGGAGAGGCCTCCCCAAAAAAGCTGCAAGAGTAGGAAGATGCTGAAGAAGAGGCATAGGCAACGCTTTGAGGGTAATCCAAACCAGACAATGGGTCAAAAGAGAGGCAGACGGATCAAATAAGGGATCCTAGGGCATCACATAAGCAAAAAAGCTAGCTCCAGAAACACCAGTACCACTGACAAGGCACTCTACCACATCAGTCGAAGAGTAGTGGGCATAGTAAAATCCTTTGCCCAAAAAGACAAAGGAAGAAATACAAATCAGACCCACTGCAACATCAGCACAATGATAAAGATGAGCTGAAGATAAAACACTGCCCATAAAATAGAGGTAGACTCCAAATTGCTGAGACTGTCAAAGACCGGAGACTAAAAGGGCAGAATCCAAGGAATAAACAAGTGGGGAACCTGATGAAGGAACTTCTGTGATAGAGGTAGAGCACAATTGGCGAAGAAATCTAGCTAGAGGGAAGAAGAAGGGCCATCCGAAACATCTAGCTTTGTTGATTTAATTAAATGCGAGGCAAACAAACCACCATGCTTCCATCGAAGAAAAACACGAGTAGGAGGAGCAGAGGCAGAAGGAGGCGCTAAGACAGAGAAAACAAAAGAAGCAGGTGTCAGAGTAGTAGGAAAGGAGGAGGAAGATGAGACTGGAGCAAAAGCCACTGAGGGCTGCAACACAGATATGAAAGGAGGCTGCATAGATGACCGTACAACCTGTACGAATGGCCGTACAGCAGGCATTGAAGAAAAAAGAGGCAAAGTAGACGGCTATAGAGAAGGTTGTATGGGGTGTACGGGGATGTGCAAGGAGCACGGGAGCTGTACCGAGAACTGTACGGGGGGCTGGATGGGGGGCTGCAGGGTGCACAAAACTTGTACGGAAGGCCATACAGCTGACGGCAACTATGTGGAAGGCAAGGTAGGCAGCAGAGACGTCGAGGGTGACTGCACGGACTGAAACAGGGAGGAAGACGAGGCTGGCAGGGCAGAGGAGGAGGTCTCCATTGCTCACACACACACACTTCATGCACACACACACACACACACACACACACATGTGCACACATTTGCACGCTTAGAGTAATCAATCATGCTTTTGATTCAGTACTTACACAAACGTGTAGATGTGTATTTCTCAAGTTAGCCCAAAATCATGGCAAGCTATACAAATTTGATTGTTGTCCAAAGATGAGACACATGCATACTTGTTTTTTAGAATCACACTAGTGTTTTTTGACTTGTACCTTGAAATAATAAATACTCCTCAAATCTTCACTAGACCCAACCACCCTTTACTTCATCTTTAGCCCAAGTTTAACATGTAGCCAGTTTTCCTTCCTTGTTTTATTCCTTCAACTATTTGCTAGGCATATCTTTGGTCTCATATCTACTTCCATGTCTCATTAGATTTGGGTGCATACCTAGTTCCATACTAATAGCCCCCATATCCAAGAACACACAATGACTTAATATATAGATATTCAAAACAACTTTTTGTCTAAATTTAAAAAACCAAGATGGCAAGCTATCATAGTCTTTCAAGCTAATTATGTATAATGAAGGACATAGGTGAAAGCATAGATAGATAGTTAAACCAAAATTTTATTTCAAGTCCATGATACATAATGAGATAAAAGCATGAAGGAAAGTCAATATAGTCTTTGAAGCCAATGAATTTGATCTCCCAATGGCCAATCAGTATTTTAGGCATAAATTTAATCTCCCAATGGCCAATTAGTATTTTGGGTGCATTTTATAAGATTTTGGCCAAAGCTATCAATTGCCATTCGTAGCCCATTCTTCTCAATGATATGTAGATGGGATTCATGCATGACCAAAACATTTTTTACAATATCTTCTCATTTTGGGAGGCTTCGCATTGGGCTATGTAGAGTGCCAAAGGCTCACCATTCTACTCTTGCAATTTGAGAAAGCTTATGACAAAGTAAATTGGGGTTTTTCAAGGGTACCCTTCTATGCTTTGGATTTTTAGATGCTTGAAGCACAGGGGTTTGTATCCAAGTGCTTGTCAAGGGGGATAAGGGAGATAGATTTTATTCTAGATCAGTTTGACAGGGATGCCCTCTTGCTCCTTTCTTGTATTTATTCATGGTTGAAGCAATGAGCATCTTTTTGAGATCTCAAGTAGACATTATTGGGCCAATACTTCCCCTGAGACAGGATGAGACAAGATGAGAAAATCTTGGACAGTGAGCTTGCTGAAGACACTGTTGTTTTTTGGATGCCATGCCACAGAATCTTACTTCTTTCAAGGTAGCCTAGGATTTGTTTTGTTCTATAGAGTAGCTGCGATATACTATTTGGAATAAATCTAATGGATTTTGGATTAGTGACGACATTGTAGATTGGGGGGTTGAATTTGTTCTTACTTGGATTTTGAGGGGTGATTATGTCACATACTTGGGTTGCCAGCTTGGCATGGGTATCTCTCCTTGGTAGCAATTTGCTTTTATGTTGGAGAGCATCAAGTTGTTTCATTTGGTATTAGAGCTAGCTTTGAGCTCTATGCAGTCCTAAAGTTGTGAGGGAAAGCACATATTCCTTTGGGAGTGCTTATCCTTGTAAAGGATACACATGTCCCTGGTAGAAGAAGGAGAAGAGAATTTGTTGTGCTTGAGACTGGAGCTCCTCATTTGGAGAATCTTCATATCTTTGCTAAGCATAGAAGTAAGGCTGAAGTTAGAGAGTTCCTCTTCTTCCCCATCCCTCAAACTATTGTAGTCTACCACAACTAGAAGAGTGACACTAATATGGTCCAATCAAGCTATGAATAGCTTTATGTTGGAGACTACATGGTGCTCTTACTTGTGTCTCATTGATTGTGTCTACCATGAGAACACAGTGAGCTACCATTGTGGGGCTTATGCTCCGAGCTGTGCGTTGTGAGGTTTACGCCAATTAAATCTTTTTGTAACCATGATTTAGAATGTGTGGATGTGAGAGAAGTACGTACGAAATTCTTGAACCATCATGATGGAACAATGTCAAGAGATGGCAAAGATCCTATAATAATATGATGACAACATGGTCCATAGTTGGCATTCACTTTTGTGGTGACCTTACATTGCCCTATAGAAGTAATATGCCATATTTGTGCTCTTTCATCTATCTCTTTTATACTTTCTATCCTCCATTTCCACTTAGTGGACCTTTATGATCCTCTTGTGCTTATTGAACCACCATTCTTTAGTCATGTGTATTTATTACATATGTTACAATACTTTCCAAGTCAACACTCATTTGCTATGTGGCTATCCATCTTGAACTTGTGGCATCATGCTTCTCCTTTTCTAGAAGATTGGTATTCACATCTCTTTTAGAAGCTTTTTCAACTCCTCTTTTCCAATCTTGATGTCCTTTCTAACCACTAGATCATCTTCCACTTCTTCTTTGCTATCCCACATCATGGAAGACAACTTTATTTGTTCCTTTTGGGTTCATTGATGAGCCCCCTCTTGATTTCAACTGCTTTGTGAAGTAATTCATTGTATTTTCTTGTTAGATAGGAAATCTCCATGTGATGCAACTTTGTGCCATTGATGAAGCCACTCAACAAGCATGCATGTAATGCCATCTCATCTTGAGCACTGGTCAACAACCCTCATTCAGGTTGCAAAGTTGTGTAGTGATTCATCAATTTTTTTGTTTGATTTGGTTGGGCTTCAACATCATAGCTTCCTTGTTTAACTCATGTGAATCCTTTTTAGTTCCTTTAACTCGCCCCATGTGGTGAAACAGTCATCTAGATACTTATCAAACAACTCCATGGATTCATCTACTATAAATGTGGTGGGAAAGTACATCGAGTACTCTTTCTCTATAATGCATTGCAATATTGCTACAATTCATAGAACACTTTGCATATGGATGTGAGACTCTCACCATCTCGTCCCATGTATTTTTGGATTTTGGTGTCTATTATTGGTCCTCTCATTGTTGTTGCATCCATTTGTGGACATTGTGGTGGGCTTTTGAACAAATACATTATGTATTGCGTTGTTGAATTTGGACTTCTTCCTTAACTTCATGAGCTGTTGGGGTTAAAGGTCCATGTGCCTGTAACCCCATGTACAACCATATACACTTATATAATAGAGGATAAGGAAAGATTAGGATGTTTTGGCACCCACAAAAATTCTTGTGTTTGCTCTCTCTCTCTCTCTCTCTCTCTCTCTCTCTCTCTCTTCCTCGAGGTTTTACGATTTTGCTACGCTCAGAACTGCTGGTATCAAAGCCCCATGGCTTGAGCCTATGGGGTGTGTGTGGGAGGAGAGCTTCGCATCGAGGTATTTCATGAGCTGCCATTGCCATAGATCTCAGTTTGGAGAGAGAGATCTGACATCAGAGGCGAAAGAGCGAGGAGCTTCGAGCCTTAGAGAAAAGGGATCTTGAGTGTGCAGCCCGTCTTCTTGAGGTCACCCAGCTTTGGGGGGGTTGGTTGTTGCCCAAAAACCTCTCTTTCAGCTTGCTTTTGCTACATGGAGTCTTCTTCCATCCATAGCTTGCTCGTGGGTTGCTATATTCTCCAAACAGTAGCTCAGTTTTACTATTGCAGCCTCATATATTGGGATGCCTCGGCTGTTCTAGCCATCTACTGTCTTGTTTGAGCAGGTGAGAAGGAATATTATCCTGCTGCTCTACAATTCCAGCCATCGGAAGTTACTTTTTTGGAGGCCCAAAAGCAAAAACGTTTTTCTTGTGGAGGAATCCATTTGATCAAATGCTATTGATCTTAGTTGGTTTTATGCCTTCAAGTTGATGCATATCAAGCTAAAGGTTGATTGAAAGTGATTGTTTATAATTTATGCATATTGAGCAACTGTTTGGCTTAGATTTTGTGCCTTTGGTTGATGCATTTTGAGCCTTTGTTTGGTTGAGACAGTGAGCATAAGTAGTGTTTTTTTTGAAGTTATCTTGAATCCCAGCAAGGGATTACTTTGAGTGCAATACTCCTCCCAGTAAGGAATTTGGTGGACAATAATTTTTAGAATTAATGGGTCATTTCATTGGAGTTTATGCCTCAAATGCTTCAGAACTGGGAGGTGGCTTCTGAGTTGAACTAAGAAGTTTTAGTTTTTGGACAAGTTACAATCTTGCTTTTGAAAGTGTTTCAAATCCAAAAATTTCAAGGAAATTTATGATGCCTAGTATGCCCATGATTTATAGTTTTAATGGTCTCTGACGGTAGGAAAAAAAAGTGAGCAGGAGGTTGTTTTCAACACTGAATATCAGAAAATCCATAAGGAATTTGGATCTGTAGTAAACTGAAAGTTTGTAGAGCTATCACTTGGCTAGAATTTTGATCTTTATAGTTTTGGCATCCAAATTATTGTTGAAAATGTATTGGCTGTCCAAAATAGGGAAAAGTTGCTGCAGACTATTGTAATTTCAGCACCTTGACCGGCCATTGCAGTTGGCACATTTGGGGCTGATTTGTTGGTGCTTTTTTGGCATCTTTGCATTGCTTTTGGGCATGTCTATTCAACTGTCATTATGGCTTCTTCATCGGAGAATGCATTGTTCAATATCGACAAGTTGGATGGCACGAACTTCTCATACCGGAAGGAACAAATTTACAATGTATTGGCGCAGAAGAAGTAGTTGAGACCTATCAAGGTCAAAGGTGTTAAGACGGATGCCATGGATGCCGATGATTGGTAGGAGCTTGATGAGCTCGCTAGGTTGACCATTATGTTGACACTGGTGTACTTTAATGTGAAAGACACGAAGGGTGGTGCTTATAGAGTGTGGTAGAAACTATGTGATTTGTATGACAAGTAGAGTGTGGCGAGTCAAGTGTATTGGCTCAAGAAACTCATTGACCTTCGTATGGAGGAGGGGACTTCTATGTCTAGCCATTTGAATGAGTTTAACACTATCTTCAGTCAATATCGGCGTAGATGTTTGCATTCAAGGACTTGGTGAAAGCCACGTTTTTGCTTGTTGGGATACTTTCAGGATGGCTGTTAGCAACTCTGCACCTACTCGTGGACTTACTAGTGCTCAAGAAACTGATTGACCTTCGTATGGAGGAGGGAACTTTTATGTCCATCCATTTGAATGAGCTTAACACTATCTTCAATCAACTATCGGCGTAGAAGTTCGCATTCAAGGACTCGGTGAAAGCCATGTTTTTGCTTGTTACCTTACCTGAAAGTTGGGATACTTTCAAGATGGCTGTTAGCAAATATGCACCTACTCATGGACTTACTAGTGTTGATGTAGAGAGTAGTTTTCTCACAAAGGAGGTGAACATGAAGAACAACTGTAGCACAAAGAGCTCTAGTGCACTTCCAATGAGAGGGACGTCTAATGCGAAGGGGAAAATCTCGCGAGAGAGGTTACAAAGGCAAGTCGAGAAGCAAGTTGGAGTGCTTTTACAATGGCAAGAAGGGCCAAATGAAGGACTATTACAAGTGGAAGAAGGAAAAAGGCAAAGGATAGGAGAAAGATGATGACAAGAAGGGCCACATGAAGGACTGCTACAAGTTGAAGAAGAAAAAAGGCAAAGGATAGGAGAAAGATGATGACAAGAAGGAAGACAAGGGCAAGGCAAAGTCAAAGGAAGTGAATGCGGTGACATGTTAGTATTGGAAAGAGAATGAAATTGTCAGTTAGATAGCACGGAATACTTTGGGTGTGGCATAAGGTGAGGATCCATAAGACTTAATTAAAATAAAGATAAAACCAAATTACTAAAGCTCATTGCATGTTGTGGTTGGGACCTCAAGGTTGACTTTGGTAACCCATGAACTGAGTTGTTAGATGTTAGGTTACAATAAGTGTTAGACTAGCCAAATCTGATACAATCTAGATTATCACTCTGGATGCCCCATATCAACTAGTAAGACCCAATAGGATAGGATTGCGCGGGATTGGATCAAACAGAACCATCAGATATGTAGGTATGTTACATTGGGTATTGTTGGATAGGCTCAAATAGGTTTAGATTGCCATAAATGCAATGTGGGTCTTTAGAGATTGGTATTGGTTGATTCCCAGTGTTTGTGGTCCCACACCTGACTTCTGCACTGGAAGGCGGCTTGATTGGGGGGAGGGTGCGAGACCAACCTCCTCTCCTCACAAATTGCTACAAGTCAGACGACCCACCTTTTGCATCCTTGGTTGTTGCCTGGTCTGAACCCACCTTAGGAGGCCATTTTAGACACACCATCCGGGTGTTTGTTAGCACTACCTTGCAAGGCAGCGATCTACTAAAAAAAGTGTCCCTATTGCTTCGTGGCTTCTCCCCCATACCCTTCTATTTTGGTTTTTAGCCCCTCTCTCTCTCTCTCTCTCTCTCTCTCTCTCTCTCTCGCATACTGTTTGTGAAATCTCTCTCTCTCTCTCACACACACACACACACATACACACACACATGACACACACATGCTGCAAAGTAATCATCCATTCATCTTGACGATTGTTTTGAGTTTAGGAGAACCTAAGGTAGTGCTCACGAGCATTTGTAGTCACTTGTTCTCTGCACACGTATGTGGATGGACGCACCTGCAAGGCTGCCACGTGGCCGACCATCTAAGATGCGCAATTGAGACACTAACTAAAGAACACAATCTATAAGAGGCATACCTGGATCGACAGCAGAATGAAGTAGAATGAGAGTGAAGAGAGTAGTATGGATGGACAGTGGAATAGAGTGAAGAGAGTGAGGCTATGGCGTTGAATTGGAGCTTCCCAGGAGCACTCAAGCCCTTGCTCAACAGCACTACTGTCCATCAGCTCCCTGCTTCCCAATGCTGCCTTCTTCCATCCTCTCCCAAGCGCACCATTCAAGCTTCACCGCCACAACCACAGCAAACCCATGATTGCTGGACTCCCGAACAACTCGACATCCTCGCTTCCCTTTTCCGAGGAACCCCCAAACCACCCCCCATTCGATCTTCCCCCATCCCTCCTTCTTTGCCCTCCAAATTCCGCCCTGTTGGCTTTCCCAAGTCCCGCCGCTTCTTGAGGAAGCCTCCAGCTCTATCCCGATCCTTCCCAAGTGGTGCCTTGGTTCCCCGAGATGCAAAGGATAAACGTTACCTGGAGCAGCTCGCAAACCAGCTTGATAAGCTTCCGCAAAACCAGGATGTCTCCCTCCTCCTGGATAGGTGCGCTGGGGTATTGTTAAGGGGCTCTTTGTCTGGGACAATTCGTGAACTGGGCCGATTGGGAAATCCTGAAAGAGCGCTTCAGGTTTTTCTTTGGCAGGAGCAGCGTGCCCATTTGTGGCCTGATGACAGGACGCTGCATGCGACTATCAACGTGTTGGCGGAAGCAGGTTTGGAAGCCCTTGCATGGAATTTGCTAAACTCCTGGGCCCCAAATTCCGCGCCGGCTTATGATGCCCTAGCTGACGGATTTATAAGATGTCACAGACTGGATCTGGCTTTACGTGTGAAGGACGTTGGACAGAGCATTTGTTGCCTGCTTGATCAAGGTGTATATGCCAGACTAATCCTACTGGCAAGCCGGCAAAATAGGACAGAGGAAGTCAGCGTCTTGGTACAGCAACTGGGCAAGTTTCCAGAATTGAGATTAAACCTTGAGGATTGTACGTCAATTATGAGTGCCTGCAGAAAAATAGGAATGAATGAAGCAGTACAAGCCCTTTTTCAATGGTGGAAGTTGTCTGGTTTCCAGCCCAATGTTGTGATGTATACAATTGTGATGACAGCTCTTGCAAATGCAGGAAGGTATAGGGATGCATTGGCTATCTATTGGGAGATGGAGAAGAGTGGCTGTGCTCCTGACCTTCTCGCATATAATGTCTTGATTCAACTTTGTTCAGAAATTGGGGATTCTTCAAAAGCTTTGAGGATTTTTGCGAGGATGAAGGAAGCTGAAATTTCACCCACTCGGGACGTTTACTTGAACTTGATTAAAGTGTGTTGCAAGGATGGAAGACTTGGAAAGGCTAACGAGTTTTTGAACGCAATGAAAAGGGCAGGCATTGCGAACAGTGTGGCTTTGGAGAATTATTTAGATGAATAATTGCAAGCTTTCCGAGGTCCACAGCTCTTTTTGGAAGTCAACAGTTTGCAGGTCTCATATCACTATGGGAGAGTTATTATACTGGGATGTATTACTGACTTTGTGAGAGGCAGAAAGAAAGAAGAGTTTTTTATTTGTTTAAAGATGAAAAGGGACAAACATGTTGGAGGTATAGGGTCAATGCCCCACCTGTAAGCCCCCAAATGAGGAGAGTTCAGGGGCTTGAAACCTCAGTATGTATGAGGGTAGATGGACCAGTAGGGGGGAATGGATATGGCGCTGCCACATGGGCAGTAGATCAGACTCCCCGTTTATGTTATTTTAGGGCAGCCCAGTGGGCCACCATGGTCAGCATGGAGGGTTGACTGTCTGCCACATTTAGGGCAGGCTCTGGGGCTGGAACAGTCCCAGCCATGTATGGGGCCTTGGGGCTGGTGCAGGATCAGCAAAGCAGCAGCAGACTATAGTGGGGAAGTCGCCCTGTCTCAGCACTATCTTTGGAGGCATTCCTATCATTCCAGGACTGCAGAACTGAGCATGCCTGAATGAGAACAGAAACTTGCAGACCAGCTTCTGCTGGAGAGCATCGTGGAGGGCAGGAATGCAGCTGTGTACCTAGAGATCGTCATCGTACAAACAGTACCTGGTAGGAGCACAAGTCCCTGACATTTGCAGCAGACCTAGGAGAGCACAAGGGGTGCAGCAACGGGAGCTTTGTCTGCAGTACACATTAGAGCATATCTTTGCCGGAGTGCTACACAGAGGCACGTCGCACAAGAGGAGTTACATAAAGGGTGCAGCAAACAGAGCCTTATTTTGGTACCTTACCTCAGGAATTTTTTTCTAAATATGTTGCTCGACAGTTTTGTACTTGATATTTACCTATATATCTATTCTGTCTTGGCGTACCTCTGAGTTCTCTTTCAGGTGTGGGTTTCCCTCTTTACATTTGAGTAAGCACATGTTATTTGAGTTGTGTTCCACATGTTACTTGAGTTCTCTTTCAAAATGTGGGTTGCCCTCTTTACATTCAAGCAAGTACGTGTTATTTGAGTTGTATTCCACATAAGTATCTTGTGTTCCCGGGGTGAATCTTCTGCTGCGTAGGAGTGTTGGCCTTAACCAAGCAACCTCCATCTATTTTTCTAACAAAACAAAGCAAAAATGATATCGATAATTGAACAAGAAGATACACTAGAAACCATGACATCATGAATGGCTGCCTGTGGAGACCTTGAGGGTATCTGGCTTGAACAATAGCTGTTAGATAGTCACATACTTCAAGAGGTGTGAAGCACAGACTATGGTGGGGAAGTCGGCCTGAAGAAGATGTTACCTTTTGATTGGCGGTAGTCAGTGGGCAAAACATTGGCAAGATTTTGTCATGGGTCGAAAGGTGATCATCTAATATCTAATATTTGAGGAATTCAAAAGCTTTGGCAACTTGAGAAGGCACAATGAAGGGGTGATTCTAACTAGCCTGGAGATCTAGATGCCAGCTGGTTAGATGCACAAAGTTTCTTATTGGAGCCAAGGACCATATGGTGGCTTTGCAGGAGGCTTTAATCCTTTGACAAGGTGTTAGAGCGATGTCAATGTCTTGTGATCCAGATTGGCTTGGATGGTTGGAAGAAGCTCAAAATCCACGTATTACCTCTGCATGGCAACGTGCCATGTGGCAAAAACTTTCGGTCCTATTCAAGTCACCTTACACACCCTACGAAGTTCACTTAAGCTGTTGAAAAAGCCAACAATCCCCCCTTGATTTGAGTAGGGGAGTGAGACATATTACTACCAAAATCCAAAATTGCAATGCCGCTTTAAAAACATGCATAGAGCATAGTCACAAATCTCAAAAAGCATAGTCACCATCCTTTTCCAAGTCACAAAGTGTGTGGGCAGTGGTTTGCTTGTGGTGCAGCTTTCAAGAGACCTTGGAATCAGCCTCTTGGCTTTGTATGAATATTAAAGAAATACCGCAAGGGGCACCAGTGTTTGGGGCCAATTGATTTTGAGTAGGAGCGATCTAGCTCCCTGTGATTTAATCTGTGGTGATTTATTGACTGTGTATGCTGTGGTTAAAGTGTATTCTACCACCCTTTGATTAGTAAAGGCTGGTTTCAATTTGTTTGTTTATTTTGTCTTAGTCACCTCCTTAGAAACCCATTTTAGCTTCTTATGCTTGGGCACTGATGACGACATAAGTGTTGCTTTGCTTGCGAAGTATGTCTCCCTTTTGTTTTTAAAAAAATTGTCACCTCATTTTTCTTCTCTTTCGTTTTCTCTTTCATTTTCTTTGTAGAATTTTGGACTTTAGATCAACAAAAATTCTAAATTTGTATGATTGGATGTATTCTAGTCTTACAATGGTATATTTTAAAATTCAATGACAGTGTTTGTGGATCTAGAATTTGGAGTGAAGATTCTATAATATGCTTGGGCACTGATGACGACATAAGTGTTGCTTTGCTTGCTAAGTATGTCTTCCTTTTGGCTTTCATAAAGGTTTTTGTTTACCTCTTTTTTCTTCTCTTTCATTTTCTCTTTTATTTTCTTTGTAGATTTTTGATCTTTAGAACAACAAAAAATTCTAAATTTGTATGATTGGACTTATTCTAGTCTTACAAAGGTATATCCTTTTCCAAGTCAATGACTGGAGTTTCTGTTTGCAAAATCAACTCCTCGTTCCTCTTCCATGATTCAAGTCTTTTTGTTAGATTCCTTCTGCTTGATGTCAAATGCCCCTTTGTATGCCCTTCTCTTTCATAGTATTTTCGAATGATGTCTTTCTTCTCGCTCTTTCCTTTGTTACTCTTCGTGCTTCTGGCAATCCAGGAGCATGATCATTCGTTAGTTCGAGCATTGCATGTTCATCAATGTCAAAGTATGATGGTACTTGCGGCTGGCAGATTGTGAGCATGCGACTTCTGGTGGGTACTGCGAGTTTGATGCTCGTGTTGGTTTGTGGATGTTAGTTGTACTTGGAAGAGCAACAGGTATGCATGCTTGGACTGGTGTATGTGACCTATCCCTAAGAGATCTCGTGGAAGCTGATGAAGTGTCTCTTTGATGAATGGGGGTGCAGGCCGTCGGGTATCAATTGAGGGGGGTGTTGGAATGTGAGGATCAATGCTACCCTCGTGAGCCCGAAGTGAGGAGGACAAAGGGGCATAATGCCACACGAAGCATGGGAAGGAGACAGCTGCCATGTGGACAATGAATCAACCTACCATATGGGCAGTGAATCAAGCTGTCGCATGGGCTGATATAGAGATCTATCAGCTGCTGCGTGGGCAGCAACATGGGGTGCTTGAAGGCAGCAGGTGAGGGCAGCACATTCACTATGGATCTAGGGAAGAGCCGTTTAGAGGTTAGGGCTAGTCGGCCACTTTGACCAGCTTGGTGGTCTCCTTAGGCCCTTATTCGGAGCAGCATGCGAATAGTACCCATGAGGAGTGCTAAGTAGGTCAGTTATGCTATGATCTGTCCTTTCTAGAGCGTGTTATACACACGTAAGTTGAAGCTTATACTTTCATTCCTTCAATCCAATTTCTCAGTATGGAATACAATACTTGAATATTTCTTGATTCAAAATGTTATGTTTCCTTTTTTCCATAAACACTAGTAATGCAATTAAGGGAATAACTAGCATAAAGCATATCAACGTATATTAAGAAATTAATAAAGTAGCATATACCACCCTTCCATTGTACTTTTTCTATGATAGAGAGAGACAAGTTCTTCAAACATTCCAACCTTCTCATTATAACAATCCCTGGGTGAAAGTTTTAGCTAACTGGTCATTACAGAAATATTGAATATATTAATACCTTTATAATATAATGCCATATGAAATGAGGGAATTTAGAGTTTTCTAACACAACTAGAACATAAGCAACATTGTTGATAACTCTCAACGACTCATGTATATTGAACTATTATATCAATTTTGGAAAGTAAAATTGGCTTGCAAGCTCTTTTTTGTTTTTCATGAAAAAAGGTATGAAAAAGCCTCAATAGCAAAGTGCTCAAGGTAAGAGTACATCATGTGTAGCATGAGAAAAGATTAAGGGTCAAGCCTTACTCATGAAAAAATCCCAATAAGGATTCAAAGAAGAGGCTAAAAGTTGCACCTCAATATTGTAGTGACCTTCAAGAAGATGGGATAGCATCTCCAATTCTTGAGGAAGAAAGCCCTTTTGGTAGAAGTAGCCTTGGAAGATCCTTGCATATTTGACCAATGACCAAATGTTTGTCTCAGTATTGACCACAGTGTGAGATGGGTGGACCTGGGAACCATCAAGTGCCTCTAGGCACCCGACTCTTGAGATACGTCGGGTGATCTCCCAACATGTGTCCAGATAGGTCTTAAAGGGAACCATAGTGTGAGATGGGTGGACCTGGGAACCATCAAGTGCCTCTAGGCACCCGACTCTTGAGATACGTCGGGTGATCTCCCAACATGTGTCCAGATAGGTCTTAAAGGGAACCATAGTGTGAGATGGGTGGACCTGGGAACCATCAAGTGCCTCTAGGCACCCGACTCTTGAGATATGTCAGGTGATCTCCCAACATGTGTCCATATAGGCCTTTAGGGAGAGGAGGGAACAACATCTAGAAAACATAGCTCAACCAAATGACAATCGAATAGAAAAAGCCCAAGAGGAGCTATGCATCTTATACAACATCTAAGGCCTAGATAGAGAGAGCCAAGCCACTAACCCCGAGGTGATGAAGAAAACGAAGGGATTGCAATCCCCTTCCAGATAGGCTTGGCTAGTGCAATCCCAATGGGCAATGTTGGATGGACTACTAAACAAAGAGGCAACATAGGCATATAGTGGGGGTCCCAAATATTGCAAATAATTGAGACTCTTTCTAATAAGAGGTTCTGGAGGGCTTCTAGCCCCTGACACTGAGTTGAACCTCTTGGCATTGCTAACAGTGTAGTGGAAGAATAAGGGACTCTTTCAATCCATACCTACACCCTAGGGTCCAACTACAAGTACTTTATGGGGACAATCCAGAAAGCCAAACCATCCACCAGCCGAAAAGCCACTGCTCCACGTGTCCCACAATCTGGACTGAGTCAAAGCATGCATCCACGAGGTTATCCTCAACCATGGACCAAGAACTACCCCTAGAGTGCACATAGAAAACCCAAGGCATCCCCATCTGTATTTCATCGAAGACTTGAGATTTGAAGCAGGATACTTGTCCTTGAAAAAGCCCCAGCTGTCACTTGTTTGTGAGGACCCAATCCATGGGTAAGGCTGCATTGATCTGCTCAATTCTTCTTCCGCTTCCTTTGATGTGACTAACAATCTGAAATCTGCATTCTTTAGGAAGGTTTTTGAAAGCATTTCAAGAGCCCACAGAGGGATTGGGGCCTCTCTCCAGCAAGACCACTGCATATAGTCAAAAAACACCTAAGGGTATGCCATGCAAGATCAATTTATGGCTCGTAACTATCAACTAGTTACAAAAATAGATCATTGCAGCTCCTATCATGCCACTAAAGCCCCTTTGGCTTCTTTTCTGCCTTCTATATTCTCATATATGCTGCCCATATTTTGCTTGCATTTGTTTGCTAGTGTAGTTGGATTTCAAAACCTCGGCAAGCTTTGCAACTGTCTCAATGTGTTGAGGTTTGTGAACTCTCACCTTAGAACCAAATGATGGTACAAATCCTAAATGAAGGCATCGTTTTCTCTCTCTTAGAAATATCCTCCACAAAGAGAGTCTCCAAAAATGGTTGTGTAATCCTCAACTATGCCAATCTAAGATAATGCATATAAATCAGCCACATGAGCTAGTGTTGGAGATATCATAGCCAAAGAGTGTGGTGGTGTGAAGTGTTGGTGTGTAGTACTAGGTGATCTAGTACTAGTCTATGTGTGTGAGTCGTGTGTGTACCACGTGTCATCATGGGACTTATCCCATATGCACTAGGTGCTAGTGTGTGAATGAGTATCCTACATAAGGCTTGTACTTCACTTGTCTTGTTACACTTGATGAATGAATGAGAGCCTTTCATTATGTCTTCATTGGAGCATTATTTCCTCACACCCTAACTCTCTCTCTCTCTCCCTTCACCATGTTTCTTTTTTTTGCCGAAAAAACAGTGCTAATTATATTACTTCGAGAACAAAATACAAGAGGTCAGCTTATAGCTGACGGGCTGCGTTCACAAACCGGACGCAGCCCTAAAAGGTAGCATAATAAATCATACTCTCACGGAGGGATATGCTGAGTGTGAATGAACAGCCATCGGGGTGGTGAGTAGTGCCACCGAAGGCCCTGCGTAGTCTGCTCGAAGAAGAGGCTCTGTGTGTCCCAAGCCTGGAGGAAGCGTCTCCGCTTCTCCTGACCAGCCCGGGAGTCTCCCTGAATCTGGTCCCACTGGCCTCTGAGGGTATGAATAATCTCACTCCAAATCTCCGCCATGATCTGGGCAGTCGATAAGGAAGTGCCACCGAGGATCTGCGCGCAGCGCGAGGTCCAGATGTGCCATCCTGTAATGCTGCTGATAATCTCCCAGACTGGCTGCCTCTCCCGAACTCCTGTATCAGCCTCTGCTAGGTGCTGTGGGATACCCTCGAGCGGCCCCCACGTCCCCTGTGTGATAAGGAAGGTGGGGTCCTGCTGGCATGCCTCGAACAAGTGATGAAGACCAGGTGCGGTGCTGCACCAACAGAACGCGCCCCAAGTGATCACTCCTAGCTCTGGTGCTGCGCGGGTAAGAAGCCCGAAGGTCCACCTCCACAACCCTTCACCATGTTTCTAACATGGTATCAGAGCCACCTTCCATAGCTGCCACGTCACCCTTGCCCTAATTCTAATTCTGCTTCAGCCCTTCTTCCTGCAGCCTGCAGCCGCCTCAGCCCTGCTCCATTTCACCTCTATTCACCTCCTCCTTGCACCCGCTTGCAGCAGCTACTTGCTTCAGTTGTTGCCTCCATAGCCAGCGGCCTTGATTTGAGACCCTTTGGAGCTCTAGGTGCCCTTCACAAGCATCCTGTTGTGTTTTTAGAGGATGAGTTTGGGAATGTTTTGGATTCATCTAGGTATATCCTTCCTTGCTAGTCGGATCATTATGCCTGCACATGTGGACCTTCAAGCCTATTTCAGAGCATTCCGTCGCCACAATCTGCATCCCGTGTGCTGCTGCTGCATAACCGCCTTTAACAGAGCAATTTCGGAAGTTTTCAACGCCAAGAACAGCTCTCTATTGCTGCTGCTGTGTAGTCAGCCTCCTGAGAGCACACTCTGCAGCATTTCGAGTCATTTGAGGGCCTTTTCAAGCAGTCTCTTGGCTTCCAGCACATCTACTACAGCTGATTTTCAGACTAGTGTCCTGGTACACATTTTGGAGCTGTTTTAGGAGCTGCCCTGCACATTGGTGACCAGCCTTTGCACTTCGGGGTGCCCTAGTGAGCCGCTTTGCAGATTTCGGACCTGCTGCAGCACTTCAAGCAGTTACTACGACCACAAGAGCTCCATTTCTGGTTTAGTTCTCCATTTCGAAGCATATTCTTGCTATGTTTTGATTAGGGTTTGTATTTGGAGCATCTACAACCACCTATATCTACCCACTTGCACACGTGGAGTCTACTATTGCATTTTGGGAGTTCTAGACCAGCCGCCATACTTGCTCGTTCTTCATCTGGTGCGGTGAATTTGTTACCTCAGTTTGCTACTATGGAGCCTCGTCCTCGTGGTGAAGACTCATCAGCACCACTTGCATCTAGGGATGAGCAGCATGACCACAGCATGACAAAGCATTGGCGTACCTTGATGTGAGGTTGGTCAACAAATTGCTTCATCATCTTGACCTCACTACTTCAGCCAAGGAGAACCTAGACAAGCTCAAGAATATTTATGCTACATCTATTGGACCTGAGCAGGACGCTTCATCTATTGTGTTGCATGATCTATTTCTTTCTTTCTCAGGAAGATGATGCTTAGTTCTATGTGTGTTTGTGTTGAGTCAAATAAAGGTTCTCAGCCTTCAGTTGTCCCTCTAAATTGAATGTATGCTTCAGGCTAGCCCATTAGCACTGAGCTCCAGGAGGATTTTTTTGACCCCTTTTTCATTGGGATTTGATCCTGTCAAGGACAGCCGGACGACGTCACTCTTCATCATATTTCCGGGGCTTCCTCAAGTGTACCATCGATTTCTACATTCCATTGGAGCTGCCTTTGGAGTGGTCCATAAGATCCCCCCTCTCCTTGAGATGCCTTCTGCAGCAGCAGAGGCAGTCAGGTCCGATGGGGTACCGCATGTTAGGGTCATTGTTTCTGACCCTAACATATCGGATGACCACATTATTCTTCAGCATCCAGATGGCTCTTTCTTCAGACAGAGAGTTGAGATTGTAGGGAGACAGGATCAGTGTAGGATTTGTAGGACCCTTGGGCACTTTGCCAGAGATTGCCCAAGGAAAAAGAAAAGACCTAAAAGATCCACGGGTGCGCCTCATAGCTTCACTTGACCTGGACCTTCCTCACGACCAGCTGTTGCCGCTTCAGGCGTTGCTAGACCTTCGACTTCACAGCCAGGACCGTCAGTCTCTCGTCCTGGTACTTCTACTACGCGGACAGGAGAGTTAGCACGTCCTATTTTGGTCGTCCCCCATTGGGTGCCTATCAGAGTTGGGGAGCCAGTTCCACCTCAGGCTACCACTGATGGGGCCGTGGACCCATCTCTACAGGCAGGAGACATTCCTGTCTTGGTTCCATGTGCAGATGAGACTGCTCCTACCCCTTCACGTGTTCATGTGCAGGAGCCCTCACCTAGGGAGATCCTTTTGGCAAAGACCCGTGCCTTACTTGAGAATAATGCCAGAGTCGTGGTCGAGGTCATGCAGCATGCCGAGTTCCTGCAACACCCCCCTCCCTCTTGTCTACATGTCTGTCTACATCTGACAGAGGTAAGGGGGTTATTGGTTCCACCCCTCCTTCCGCAGGGCTCCTTCGCACTCCTGCGCCAGAGGTACTTTGCAGGAATTCATTTTCAGTTCTGGCAAACTTGGCTGAGTTTGAGGTAGAGAAGTTTGTACCATCTACGCTCAAGGAGCATATTTTTCAGACATCCGTGGACAGAGTTTCCCCCTCAGCAGGTGTGGGTGTGCTATCCCCAGTTGACTTCCCTCCTCTTGATAGGAGGAACTTTTCACAAGAGAGGGTTTTCTCCACTACAAGGTCAGGTAGGATCTTCCATCCGGCCTTCTCCTTTCGCAGATGAGGATTGCCAGTTGGAATGTTCAGGGCCTCGGGGGTGTACCTCACTGCCCCCGCAGGCAGCTGATTCATAACCAACTTCATCTAAGTGTTGTTGGGGGTCCCATGGACACTCTGATGATTCAGGAACACAAATTGGATGTCAGGGATTGTGCCAAGTCGGGTAAGCTTCTTCTAGGCCATACTTTTCGGTCACCCCCCTCGGGCACCAGGGGAGGTACTTGCATCTCTGTTTCTTCTTCTATACTCCCTTGGTGATTGGACACGAGATCATAGTCCCTTCCAGAGCTCGATGGATTATACCTTTGATTGGTGGGCATAAGGTTGGTCTTTTAAACCTTTATGCACCCAATTCTAGAGAAGATCATGTTCTGTTTTGGAAGGAACTGCTCTCTCGGTCATATATTACAGATGCTTGGATTATAGGGGGCGATTTCAACATGGTTGAAATGCCCTCAGACAAAAGTGGTGGTAGGAAAGGTGGCATTCACTCCCTAGAGAGATCAGCGTGGGATGCCTTGCTTCTTTAGTACAGTGGCAGGGATGCTTGGTACGACGATGCTTTTCACACTTAGCCACATTCTCTCGTGTTTTCTTGGTTGAACAAGAGATTGCAGATGCCTATACATGCACGGATTGACGTGGATGATTGAGCTCTTGACAGAGGTGGTACTGTCTGCATTGCAGCTGGGGTGTCCGCTTCGGATCATTTTCTAGTGGTTCTGATGGTCTCAGATCCTCATGTGAGGGGGCCGCTCTGCCAGTGTTAGGATTTCAGATTCCTTTTATGCAGAGGAGGGCCTTATAGAGACAGTGTTGAGAACCTGGGTATCTCATTTGCAGGATGGGCAGCTTTCTCCTTCAGATTTAGCCGCAGCCCTCTTTGATATTAGTGACTTTTATCTTTCAGTTGCTCGTATGAGGAGGGGTGAGATCCTCAGGTGTGAGACATGTATACACGACAGTTGGCTGCTCTTCAGAGGGAGGAGCAGAAGAGGCCTACAGATGCTTGGATTCAGGAGCACCTTGTTGCAGCGAGGGCTCAGCAGCAGTCACTTTTAGATCTGAGAGCAGAGTATGCCTTTCATGCCAGAGAGTCACTTTGGACTCAGATGGGAGGTACTCTTGGTCCCAGACATAGTAGGGAGAGCGTCTAACAGCTTGTTGATTCAGGAGGAATTCTTCAGACACATCTAGATGCCGTCTTGTAGGTTGCCTCCGATTTCTATGCCTCCCTTCTTACAACAGATCCTGACACTCAGGCCACAGATGATGCTAGAGTGGTTATTGGGCGACACTTATCTGGGTTGGTGACAGGGGATATGACTATCTCACTTGATGCACCCTTCACCAATGTAGAGTTCAGGACTGCTCTCTCTGCCCTTCACAAGGGCAAGTGTCCTGGTTCAGATGGACTTACCCCCTTATTTTTTATTACTTTTTGGGATCAGATTGGGGATCACATTACCTCAGCCCTGTAGGGTGTATGGGACTGGGGTGAGATGCCAAACTCACTTACGGAGGGCCTCATTCATTTGATTCCGAAAGGGGGTTGTAGGAATCTAGTGTCTCAGTGGAGACCGATTACCTTGCTGGGTACCTTGTACAAAATCCTAGCTAAAGCTATCAGCCTTCGTCTGCAGCCCTTTCTCCCAGATCTTATCCATGATACGTAGACGGGTTTTGTGCATGGTAGGAGCATCTTTGATAACATCTTCTCATTTTGGGAGGCGTCGGATTGGGCCATGCATAATGGCCATAGGCTGGCCATTCTACTCTTGGATTTTGAGAAAGCTTAGACTGGGGCTTTCTGTAGGGCACACTTACTCACTTTGGGTTTCTTAGATGCATGGATCAGAGGGGTGTCAGCCCTCTACGGATCAGCCCACAGCCACTTTCTTATTGAGATTACCAGATCAGTTCGTCAGGGATGCCCCTTAGCCCCCTTTTTATTCCTTTTTGTGGCCGAGGCTATGAGCTATTACATTATAGCTCAAGCTGGGATTGTAGGGCTCAGGCTTCCTTTGAGGCAAGAGGATGAGCTCTTAGACAGTGAGTTGGCAGATGATACGACCATTTTTTGGATGCCACTCCATAGACACTGACTTCATTCAGGACGACATTGGATTTGTTTTGCATTGCGGCAGATGCACACATTTATCGGAACAAATCCAATGGTTTTTGGATTAGTGATGATGAGGAAACTCCAGTCTAGGGGAATGACATAGGGTTCACTTAGATTCATAGGGGAGTCTCCATCAGGTATCTGGGATGCCAGGTTGGGGTGGGCATCTCTCCGGCACAGCAATTTGCTCCCATGTTGGAGAGTATCAAGAGGAAACTCATCTTTTGGAGTTCAGCCAGACTTGACCTTGCATGCAGAGTTGTGGTTGTGAACCATGTATTATTGGCCACTGCCTGGTTCGTGTGCTCATGTTGGTGCAGAGCTAGAGGTTGTATCGCTCAACTCATAAGACCTATCAGGAACTTCCTATGGAGCGGTTTAGATGGCACCTCAAATGTTGTAGCCAGGGTGGCTTGGGAGACCCTCATTCTCCCCACAGAAGGAGGTCTCAATATTATTGACCCAAATTTGCAATGTATGGCCTTGCTCTGCAAGTTCGTAGTACATGGATTGATGCCTGGACAGGAGCCTTGGAAAGATTTTTTCTCACGCAGAATTCAGTCTTGTATGCCTTCTCATGGGGGAGATTGGTTGGACAGCAGCAGATGGATCTTTACTTCAGCCCATCTCAAATCTCCCCCTTCTCCTCTCATGGCTGCTATTCTGAAAGCTTGGGGCTGCTTCAGAAAGACACTTTGCAGAGTTCCACCCACCTCTCATGAAGAAATTCACAGTCAGCCGGGCTACTCATGTGGAATGACTTGATTTTGGATGGCCATGGTAGGCCACTTGGAGGGTCGCATTATATGCAGTGGTCTAGATGGGAGAGGGGACCTGCTTCTAGAGCAGGTGCTTGGCATGCCTTTATGAGACTTCCAGAGGATCATAGACTTTTAGCAGTTGGCCACCTCAGAGGGAGTGCACTGAGGATACATCAAATACAGGCAGCCATTCCACCAGAGTGGATTGACATAGATGACATGCCGATCACAGAGTCCACTTGGTGGGGAACGTTTTCAGGGACGGGCATTCGGTTACAGCTTATTGCACTGCAGGATGCACATAAGGATACCCTTGTCTTTGATGTTCAATCGGGAGGAAGACTTATTAGGTCTTCTGATGATATTCTTTTGGAGGTTGCATTTCAGCTTGTCAGGATTGCAGGTTTCATGGAGTGGGGCAAGGACTCACAGTGGTATCTTGACCCCGATCCTATTCTCCGTGCACTGGGGTCTTGGAGACTCTGGCTGTATGGTGGTTCCCCTGTTCTTGCAGTGGGACCAAGGGGAGTGGGAATGGATTGATGAGGGGCACCGAGAGAAGAGCTTCTCTTTTTTTCGCTACACAGTTAGAAAGGTCCAGAGGTTTCAGCTCAATAGTAGAGGTTGGAGGCCCTCCAGAGCGTCCCATTGGGATAGTTTTCAGATTTCTGCAGTTGTGTGAAAAAACTTCTGGCGTAGGCTCTGGAAATCCCTCAGGAATAGAAAGATCACTCTTTTCTTTTCATGGAGGAATTGCAGTGAACCTGTGGAGATCCAGGTTTGGGGCTGACCCTACTTGTCCTCATTGTCACATGGCAGTTGAATGAGTACGGCATTGCCTTCTTGGGGTTCAGTGGCTTAATTATCTCTTACTGGCCCCCAGGTGTTTTTCGAGGGACATGATCCAGATCCAGCTCTCATTGTACGGCGGCACTTAGTGGAGTCTTGTTCCCTTCAGGATGTTTCCTTCACTTCTTTCAGTGTTGCTCATGCCTCAGTAGACATGTCTTGGGAGATTTTGGCTAGCATTGCAGCTCGACATATTTGGAGAGCCAGGTGTACAGAGGTGATGGAGGGTATCCAGGTTCACCCTTCCCAGGCTATGGCCAGTATTTGGACCGACACAATACACACTCTGATGGCCATATGGGCGAACATGCAGGGAGCCTCCAAAGCAGCCACTGCTAGGAGAGTTACTTTTTTCAGAGTTTGGAGAGGATCTCTTTTCTTCTCTGCATCTCCCTCAGGGTTGAGATGGCATTTTCAGCCTCCGCTTTGGTTTTTTATTAGCTCATTTTGAGCTGTTTTTATCCTTATGCATTGCATGATGTACTCTCGCATTTGAGCTTGCTCTCGCGGTTTTCATTCATACTTAATGAAGTAATTTTCTTGAAAAAAAAAAAACCTGTGATAAAGTTCGACTATCTACCACCCGACTCCTTGTCCCAAATCTGCGTTCTTTCTTGGATTGCTAGAAAGTTGATCATGTTACTCTAGTTCCATACATCTCCCCATGTTCTCACCCCTGTGTTGTTGAGCCTCAGGGCCTAAGCGTCTAGTAAACCTATGTCCTCCCATATCACTGAGAACCACATGGAGTAGAGCTGTTGCCTTCCCTGAGGAAGCTCTCCATTGAATATGCCCCTTGAGCATTTCCCCTCTTTTCACATAGTTCTGAACCCTTTGTTATGCAATGACACAAAGCTGCCATTCTAGGTAATTCTTCCAACTCTTGCATCTAGCTGGTCTTGTGTGTTTGAGGTGTCGTCTGAGTAGAAAAGACCAGCTTGTGTCCCTAGTTTTGATGGATATATCCCCATGAAGCTTGCAAATTGACCACTTAATGTTTACAATGCCCAATCCCACATCTTTTTTTGGGATGCGCAAAAGTCCCATCTCACTTTAGCCGTCCTCCAATGGTCTTTATCTCCACCCCACAAAGAAAGGTCTTGAACAATGGGTCCAGTTTATTAATCCCTACTATCGATGGAGACCAACATGAGATTAAAAATATAACTGAAGGGTCCAAGACGTTATTCAGCACATACTTTCTTCTCGCTAGGGATGATTGAAGGCTGTGCCATGTCTGAATCTTCTTTTTCAAATTTTTGTAGGACCCATTCCTATTAATCCTTTATTGATTAGTGGAAATCGTTGGAGTTCCAGGTAGTGTGAAGGGTATTTCTTTTGGGATGCCCTTGCACCCACTCTCCTTCAACATCCTAGGGACTAGTCCTTTTGTGGTTAATCTTGGATCCTAAAGTAGTGTAGAAAGTGTCTAAACAGGTTAGCATAGCTCCCATAGACTCTTCATCATTGTAGGGAGTGAGATTAGTGTCATCAATATACTGTTGGTGGAGTACTTGTGATCCATTGTCCAATTGAATCCCTTGTGCTTCTACTTTCTCTGTTTTATCTTGGATGAGCTACCACAGTGCACTTGTAGCGACAACAAATAGAAGAAGAGAAAGAGGACACCTTGCCTAATAGACTGTTTCAATTGGGAAGTTATATTCAAGTTCAAGCCATTCCAACCATGTGTAAGCATGTCGGCCAGGTGACATGGTGACAACCATGTGACAACTATGTTGCCATGTAGACTAGGTGACAACTATGTCAGCGAACTGACAAGGTGACAACTATGTTGCCATGTCGACCATCTGACAACTATGTCGGCGAGCTGACAAGGTGACAACCATGTCCATGACAACTGTGTCAACTTGAGATAACCATGATCACTTGTGTACAACAGCAAGACCTCACAAGTCCACCTAAGCGATCATGTCATATTTATGTAAATGGTGGTGCAAAGGGGCAGCCAAGAGCTGCACATGGAGAAGATAAGTCCGCACCGACTCGGACTCAGAGGGCTAAGCGGCGCACAGTGGACTACAGGGAGGTGCACATGGGGTAATTATATCACCAATTGGGAGGAGGTTGGCGAGTCAGGAAGTAGTTGAAGCCATGAAGAATCGGAGTGGTGGAACGGCTAAGGGAGATAAAGACACCACCAATGGGGAGAATTGGGGGAAGATTCTCACATAGAGAAGGGGACCCTCCACGAGCTGTGGGGAGGATGAAGGTGTGGGAAAGGAGGGGGATGGCCATTGGATGATTGGAAGGGAAACATGAGAGTGACAAGAAGGCTTGAATCATGAGCTCGCCTAGTGTATCATTGTGGTGTCCTTTTGGTGTACTTTTCTCTGCTCTCAATAGTATGCTTCCCTCCACCTCTGTTCGCAACTCTAGCTCCCTTCACCTCGTGTGTTTCCCTCTTCATCCCCCTTCACATGGTATAACGGACCCTGTGTCATGTGGCTTGAGTTTTGTTCCGTTCATGTTGAAGGATGGCTCTTGTGATATCGTTTCGCTTTGCTTGCATCACTCTTGCACTCGTATCGTTTGCACCATCGTCTTGGCGTGGTGCATCGTTGACACCATTGTCTAGCACTTGCACCATGCACCATCGGTGACACCATTGGCACATCCCTACTTGCTCCTCCCACCAGTGGCCCTAAGCTTCCGGTAACACTTCCAGAAGTGGTAGGAATGCCCTCTTCATACAGTTTATGGTATCACGATGGGACATTGCTGGTGTTGAGTAGCACGAGTGGAGTGGTATTCTAGGGTCCTAGAGAGAGGTCTTATGCTGAGGAGTTCTGAAACCTTTGAAGGAGCTAGTGTGAGCGAACTAGGAGGCACTTAAGGAGAGTGGAGAAAAGACTTCTGGTAGACCAAACCTGATACAAGAAGCATTACGTGCGACAGAAGTTCGCGACGTCCTCAAGGCGAGCATAAAGTGAACCCATTGGCGTAGTAGCCAGAGCAAGTAACTCCATCGAAACTCTCATCATTGACTTGGACCAGCAGGATCCCTGGTGGTCAAATTGGGATTCCAGAGGAGGAGTACAAAGTGGAGAGCAAGTGAAAGAGGAAAGTTCGAAGGACGAAGGCTACTTAGGAGCTCATCAAGGTCAAGACAACCCCTCTTCTACTCTTGTAATGATGTCTTCATCAATAACCACTTCAGCGGGAGTGGTGACTCCTGCTGCTGCTTCGAACTCGACATCTGCTGGTCAAGCTGCTATCTCATCTGTTATGCGTAGCTCCGGGTTTCTAGCAAGTATTACTTCCACATCCATCCCACTCGTGGGTACTTTTTGTTAGAAATGACCCAATAGAGGGTGCGCACAGCAGCGGAAGACTGATAGTATTGCCCTGGAGCTCACACAGTGTGCGTGTGGGGTGTAGAATCACAAACTTCTTAACTTATGTGCATAGATGTACAAGCCAGTAAATAGACAATGCTCAGAAACAAATATAGAAGCAACTCTTTATATTTTCGTCCGTCCACAAAGTAGGACAGGATACAATACCAAAAGGTTCTCCTAGTAAATGTCAAGCACTCCTTGATCTCTGAGCCCACGTGCTCCACCTCGAGCATATGCAGACTCTCTGTCTAGATCCCTTCCACCTTGCTGTCCAAAAGCCAGCCTAGGTGGGCAGCACCTTGAGCTCAGTCTGCAGCCCTATGTCAGCCTCCTTCTCCTCCTGTTTGTAGGTCCACGGGTGGGCTTGCTGCTGCTGCTGTCTGCTCCCCAACTGCTGCTCCAAGTGATATGGAATGAGGGCATGGAAGCCCTCCTTTTATAGGGCACAAGGCCCCCTTGAATGGACCGACCAGCCAGCCTCATCCTGGCCGACCAGTCTGCTTGCTGGTTGACCTGGTTGGCTGGTCCAACCAGCCCTATATAAGGGCCCCTTTTGGGCTGCTGCCTTTGCCCCTTCCTGCGCCTATTGCAGGCCTATTTGCAGGCCTTTATGCCTGCCCATTTATTGTGCCAAGCAGGTCGCCATAGCCAGAGACTGTTCCGTCCTTCTGTCAGGCCTGATGCAGGCCCCGAGCCTGCCCATATCTTCTGCCACAGTTCGCTGCCTCTAGCCTGCTCATCTGCTGCCTCTTTTGCAGGTCCATGGCCTGCCCTTTGCTTGCCCACATGGCAGCTCATGTGCTGCCCATGTGACATCCCCAATATCTCCAGGTCTAGCTTCCCCATGCTCTTCTCATATGGGGGCTTACCGATGGGGAGGTGACCATTCCAACACCCCCTCTCACCGACACATCCAAGCCCAATGCCAACATGTCGATGACGATGCTCCAGTAACTCCCTGGTTGTAGTCCTCTAGAACATATCGATGTCAAAATCTTTTCCTAGCTTTTCGTCGAGTGGCTCCTACTCTGCCAGGTCTGGTTCCGCTTCCGCACACCATCTTGGTACACGGGTCCATCTTTGGTACCACCTCCTAGCACCACCTCCTTCAGTCACGTTCCCACCTTCAATCCAGCCGTCACGATCTTCCACTTGTCCCCCTCATAATGAGTGAACAACCTGGAGTCTTCTAGGCACCATGCTCTGAGGGTCTGTTTCAACCCGTCCTTCCTTTGGCAAGGTCTGCAACCAGTGAATATCTCTAGATAACCTGGACCATGAACTCTCGCTGAGCTCTCAAGCAGGTACTCTTCTGGCTTCAGTACTCTTTGTTCATCACCTTCTAGCAATCTGCGCCTGCCGAGATTTGAAGAAGCACCAATACTTCCCCTTCTGCCTTCGAAGAAGGCCCATTCCTTCCAATCTTGTATCACCTGAGACAAATGAAGAGCAGAGTCTCTCCACAGCATGCTATAAAGGCTCAAATGCAGAATACCAAGTACATACTAGACTGTGGTACTACCTGTGTGCTTGCTCTGAAAGCAAACCTTGTACCTCATCGAGGCACCAGGAACAACTCTTTGATTACCACATTTGCTTTGGCCTTTGTATCTCTCTCTGAATCTGAGTCGGACTCTTTCCTTTTGTTTTGATCTGCCTTTTTCTTTCTGCAGTCCTCTGCAAAATGTCCTAGCGTATCACAATAGAAGCACTTCTTCTTCTACTTCCTCTTGGCAGTGTCTTCGTCATCAAAGTCGTCTTTCTTGGACTTGCTACTGTTAGGCTTGCCCTTACATTTGCCAGCGTAATCCTTCACCAGCAGGGCCTTGTCGTCTTTGTCGTCGTTGTAGAGCTTCTCCCTAGCTTCTTGTAATAGTAATGGACCCAACTTCTCAAACATCAGAGGTTTGCTCCTGTGTCCTGCTGTCATGGTCGTAACAAAGCTCTTGAAACTTCGAGGTAGCCTCCTCAATACCATCAAGGCCAAATGGCGTGAGTCCACCTTCTGACCAACTGCCACCAGTTGATCCCTCACCACCTTGACCTTCGTTAAGTGGCTATGTACCATATCTCCTTCTTCCATATCAAGATTGTAGAGTTGATGTTGAAGAAGCAAAATCCGGGAGGTGTTGTCCGTCTCGTACAGATCCTTCACAGTGACCCATGCCTCTACCGACGTCTCGGTCATCTGGATATGTGGAAGAGCAGAGTCCGTCGTAGTCCCTATGATCATTGCCAGGGCATGGGCATCTCAAGCTTCGAGCTCCTCTCTGTCAATTGCCATGAGTATCTTCCCTTGCCTGTCCCGGCTTCGCCCCCCACTCTCGTTGTCAGTTTCCATAGCTTTCGAGCCACTAAATGACTCCGGATGTTCACCTTCTAGATCGGGTAGTTGGTCTCCTCCAGTTTCCCAGACACTTCGAAGTTAGGGATAGTGAATGAGAGAAAACTGGGGGAGGAGGAAGGGAGAGCAGGGGCTGAAGAGGTTGTAGCGGTCGACATCTCTGTTGTTATACCACACAGCAAAGTCAACCAAACTCAAACTTCAGTAGACCAGAACTCTGAACGCACCTAACTGAACCTGAGTCTCCCTCCGTCTCGCAAGGGCACTGTCCTTCAGTCATGGAAGTCAATTCCCAAGAGCTCTGAATCAGGGTCGTCCTTCAGCAAGGTCCCTACCTTTAGGCTCCCACACGTGTGAGCCTCCTACTTGGGCTTTGATACCATGTTAGAAATGACCCAACAGAGGGTACGCACAGCGGAAGACTGATAGTATTGCCCAGGAGCTCACACACTGTGCGTGTGGGATGTGGAATCACAAACTTCTTGACTTATGTGCATAGATGTGCAAGCCAGTCAATAGACAATGCTCAGAAACAAATATAGAAGCAACTCTTTATATTTCCGTTCATCCACAAAGTAGGACAGGATACAATACCAAAAGGTTCTCCTACTAAATGTCAAGCACTCCTAGATCTCTGAGCCTGCATGCTCCACCTCGAGCATATGTAGACTCTCTGTCTAGATCCCTTCCACCTTGCTGTCCAAAAGCCAGCCTAGGTGGGGAGCACCTTGAGCTCAGTCTGCAGCCCTATGTCAGCCTCCTTCTCCTCCTGTGTGTAGGTCCAAGGGTGGGCTTGCTGCTGCTGCTGTCTGCTTCCCAACTGCTGCTCCGAGTGATATAGAATGAGGGCATGGAAGCCCTCCTTTTATAGGGCACAAGGCCCCCTTGAATGGACCGACAGCCAGCCTCATCCTGGCCGACCAGTCTGCTTGCTGGCCGACCTGGTTGGCTGGTCCAACCAGTCCCATGTAAGGGCCCCTTTTGGGCTGCTTCCTTTGCCCCTTCCTGCGCCTATTGCAGGCCTATTTGCAGGCCTTTATGCCTGCCCATTTATAGCCACAGACTGTTCCGTCCTTCTGCCAGGCCTGATGCAGGCCCCGAGCCTGTCCATATCTTCTGCCAGACAGTTTGCCATGTAGCTGCCTCCAGCCTGCTCATCTGCTGCCTCTTTTGCAGGTCCATGGCCTGCCCTTTGCTTTGACAGCTGCCCACATGGCAGCTCATGTGCTCCCCATGTGACAGCCCCAATATCTCCAGGTCTACCTCCCCCATGCTCTCCTCATATGGGGGCTTACAAATGGGGAGGTGACCATTCCAACACGAGGAGGTGACCATTCCAACACTTTTGCCCCAGCTATGCCCTTACCTACTGTGAATGCTTCACCTCCCTTTCCATCTACAAGGTTGCTGCCTTTTCCACTATCTCCTCCTTTCCCTACGGCCTACTCATCCAACATGACTTCAATTCCGTCCCTCTCTTCCCACCTGCTCTCCCATCCTCTTTAACCCCCACATCTTCTATGTTCTCATCCCTCCCCTCCGCAACACCGAGGGCCTCCGTGTATGCAATACCATCTGTGTACACTTCCTCCTCTATGGCTACATCAGTAGTGACTCCCCCATTTGTGGTCCTCCACGGGAGGTGTTTCTCATCCTCCGTAGCGCCCACAATCATTACTGCTCCCTCGGCAAGCCCTTCAACTCTTGCACCCACTTTAGCCTCTGGGGTGGGGATGGCGGTTCTCGGTCCTGGAGAGAAAAAGCCAAACTTCTTGAGTTACTCAACAAGGTTGATGTGAAGACTCAGAAGTTCAAAGGCCACCTCCATGAGGACGTGGAAGCTCATGTGAGGAAATTTCTCACGGCTTGCAAAGCTGAAGGTGTGGAGAATAAGCATGCCTTCCTTCACATCTTTCCCTCATCATTGGAGGATGCCGCTGATGTATGGTATAGTTAGTTTTCCCTCGACCATTTCCAGACTTGGACAGACCCGAGGGAGGAATTCTTATGCACGTTCAAGTTGGAAAAGTTTGAACATATGATTGTCTAGGAGTTGTCCACTAATACCACTTGAAGCCTGGCGAAAGCATCTCAGAGATGTACACAAGGATGAGAGTCTTGGCCGCAAAGAAGTCTGTGCCACCCAACGATGCTGTCATGAAGGGGTGGTTTTTGAAAGCGTTACCTTCCACCATTTCTATAAGGTTGGTCGACAAGCTCATTAAGCATGCCTCACTACAAGACTTCCTAAGGGAAGCAGTGAAGATGAACAATCTTAGTTAAAGTTTGCCTCATCACACACTTTGACCACCCAGCTTCCAAGAGAAGAGGGATCACCGGCATGGTAGCAACTCAAGGAGTTAGAAGAAATCAAGAAGGTTTGAAAAACAGCACTAGGGTGGATGGGCAGTCACCCTTTGAAGCTTAGATAAGAAGTGGTCTCTGGTGCACTGAGTGCAAGGGTATTGGCCATGGTTATTCGGAATGTCCCTCAAAGCGTAAGTTACCCACTTCGACCTTCTTTTGCACATTTTGTGAAATTCATGGACATGATGTCTCTAAGTGTAGGTATCTGAAGGGGTTGAGGAAGCTTCTACCAGAGTATCCTACTTGGGAACCTTGGTGGTGGCTATGGTCAACAGAGCTACTTTGACCACTTCGGGCCTGGTACCCATAGCTCTCGTCCCTGTGAAGGCATCGGAACCACCTACTCCTACTACCATTCCACCCCATTACATCCTAATCCTCCTTTGCTCTAAGCGACCCTCAGCCAGAAGCTCAACGGATGAGTTCACAAAAGGCTATTGCTACTGTTGCCCAACTTTATTCTTTGTTGAAGATTTTATACATTTTAGGCCTAACATCATCCTATGACAACTTTGTTTACTGTCTCCATAGATCAAGCATAAGACTATTGCATTCCTGAATCGCATGCCAAGTGGTCGACAAAAGGGACCTGTTTAGGAGGGTGCCACACCAGAGATAGTACTGGTTCACGTTGGGCTGACATCAAATCACCGCTCAACCTATGCTACCCTCATATGTAAACAAAGTCCCAAGCCCACAATGGAAAAGGAGTGGAAATCAACGGAGTGGAATTGAAAGACGTCTTCTGGGATGGTGGGGTAGCCGTGAACATCATGCTGAAAGGCACGGCAACAACTGGGTCTAAAGTTGACAAGTGACGTTCATTTTCAAGTGTGCATGGTTGATCAACGCAAAGTGAAGCCTTTGGGAACGGACAAAGGTGTTCACATGAAAATTGGGGAAGTTACATTCCTATTCAATTTTATTGTACTTGATATGATCGAGGGTGAGCAATCGTATTATCTACTTCTCTTTAGACCATGGTTGCAGTCAGCAAGGGCCATTCAAGGTTTGTTGATTGATGAAGTTTGGTTGCCCTTAAGATCCACATCCCTGGAAATAGATTTGGTTACTGGTAGGGCTCGTCATCGACTCGTGGAACTTGGGGAAGAGGATTTTGAAGAGGAGGATTTTGAAAAGGAGGCAGGGGTAGAGGAGGAGCGATGGCCTCTTGGGGATCAGCCTCGTCGGAAAGAAGAGTTGGCCTACATTGAGGAATCACCCTTTCAAGATGAAACCTATGCAATGTTAGCCCATGATGATGGTGAGAGCCTAACGTACTTGTTGGAACATACTGGACCAGACAAGGAAGAAGTTGTCATCTTGGATTGGATGGGAGCCTTGGGATCCTTAGCGGTCAACCTGGTGGAGTTATGCCCACAAGAGGATTTTGAAGCCCATCTTGGTACTTCACGGGCGGTGCAAGAGGTAAGCTAGGAATCATCTGCACCTGGTTTGGCTAATGTAGTGTAGGTATGGTGCAATTTACACCATCCTCATCATTGTGCGCCCCCTCTCCTTTTACACCGCCCTCCCCTCGCCTCTCCTACCCCCTCCTCTCCCCTCACCTCTTCCCCCCCCCCCTCCTCTTACATTGCCCTACCCATGCCTCTCCTATGCCCTCCCCCCTCCTCTCCTCTCTTGCGCCCCCCTCACCTCTCCTACACCCCCTCCCCCTTGCCTCCCTCTGTGTGCCCGCCCCCCCCCCCCCCCCCCCCGAGTGCTCAACCCCTCTCCCTTGCCTCCCTTGTGTGCCCCCTTTGTGTGCCTCCTCCTCGGTAAGCCTCGCCTCTCTTGCCTCTCTCCCTCTGTGCGCTCTCTTCCTTCGTGCAGCCCCACCTCCCCTGTATGGCCAACCTGCGTCTCTCCTCTCCAGGGTCCTCCCCTTGCCTCTTCCGGTGGTGCATCCCCCGCCTCCCCTACAAGCAACCTTCATGCCACAACCTTGTTTGAAATACAAACCTCGTCTACCGAAGGATACCCCTTCTATGCCATCAGTTCCAAGAGTCCCTCTCCGCACCTAATCCCGCACAAGGCACAAGTTTTAGGAACTCCCACGGAGACATTCCCCATCCAAAACAACTTAGAGTGGATGGTGGATTAGATATCACAATCATTTCGAACAAGGATCGCATCCAGCCGACATCCTAGGGGGGACTTTAACCACCTCATCTCAAAGTGCTTCAGCATCTACTTCAGATCACGATGGCTTGGACTATACTCCACTAGCAAGATCTCATGGCTCCGACGACACATCCCCTTCTCGTATCAACTCATTCCAGGGTGAAGGTGGTATTGAAACTCCTGCTTCATCCCAATCTCTCACTCTCATCTGTCTTATCATCATCGAAGATTGAGACTCTGTCCCTTTCACAACTCAAGATTTTTCCCTCCGTGGATGCGAAGCTGTACATGTCCTTCATTGAGTCCTATGACATGGGTTTTGAATTCTTGGGTTCACGGCACGCTCTTATCCCTGCTCTGGTGTTAGCTTACCTTCACCTTCCCACCTTGCCAATGCAGCCCACTTTTAGAGAGTCTCAGTTGCTTCTCACCTTCCTTACTCAGTGCAAATATCAACGATGGGGACATGAGTGTCACAAAGCAATTGATGGGATGAGCAAGGAGGCCATCCTCACTTGTTATTTCTTCTTGCGCCTATATTCAGCACCAAGGCATTTCTTCATCACCAAGGGTATTCGTCCGGCCCTCAACGTGCTACTTACCACTCAGCCATACGACTTTGTTGCGTTCTTTTGCTTCACTTTTCCAAGTACAGTACGCAAGTGTCAGGGTACACATATGTGCACATGTGGCCCTCATCTTACTTACTTCTTGCATGAGTGGAGTGGCACCTACCCCTCCCCTTTGACACAACTTCTTCCTTCACTTTCGACCCCTCCTTCTCCGACACATGTTGCTACTCCCCCATCTTCCTCTCTTGCTCTCCATTCCACCCCTCCAGTATCTTTGACTCTTCCATGTTACTTCCCTGCTCTCCATTTCACCTCTACATCATCTCCTACCTCCCGTCCTCCCTCCCCTATTGTCCATTCCTCCCCTATGTCACCCCTCACCTCTCTTCTTCGTTCCATCACACCTCTCCTTTGAGTATAGATTTGACAGTGATCGCTACCACTATCGCTTCTTCATCAAGACAATAGGCTCCTCTGCTCTACTAATAAAGTCCTCAGCTCCTGCCACTATAGTTATACCCCATCGATGAAACTGGATAGGACTACTTGACACAACTACCCCCCGAGTAGGTCCCATTGTTTTTGCAGTTGCTACCTAGCCCTTCAGGCTGACTGTCCTCCTCTCCAGGAGAACGATATGTGGGACAACTACATTGCATTATCCTCTAGACAGTCCTTCTCCATTGAGGCACAGTGGAAAGTGTAGACTTAGGATTGTTAGGAATTCCTTTTTGAGCTCAAGCGCAAGAGGTCTCTCGTGGACATTGAGGAAGAGGACATCAACTAGATAGTAACAGTTTGCTTGTGCAACGCCTCGACAGCCGGCTCCATCAGATCCACAGATCTTGCATGTTTTCTTAGTATGGATGCCCATGCCCTCTCATCTATGGAGGATTTGGACAAATTGAAGGATCGGGCGATGGAAGGTGTCTTTGAGGAGTTTGGTTATATCCTTGACAAGTCAGACAAATTGAGTTATGAGTACCGTTATGCCTAGGCGAAGCAATCTATGCACATCGCGCAGTGGATCCTCGCGAAGCAATCTATGCACATGGCACAGTGGATCCTCAATGACACATTTACTCATCTTGGTGCAGTGCTTCTCAACTCCATAAGGCATACCCAGTGCATGCTTTCCCATAAGCAGCACTTATGAGATTGGAGTTCATGTGCAGACAACAGCAGGAATGGCAATCACAGCTTGAACCAACAGAGGCACTCTTGCACAAAGAACAAGAAAAGCTTCAAGGGAAGCATCGCCTTAAGCACGAGGGATAGGGGAATGAAAAGCAAACACTTACACTTCAACGTTATGGAGTTACAAAAAATATACATACATAAGGGGTACTTCAAACCCCTTTTGTTGAACGCACCTGATGTAGGGGGTTCTACATGGTGAACCAGGCCTCTAGTGCTTGAGGGTGAGCTCATGGCTCTATAGTTTAGTGGTGAGTTCCAAATCATGTACTCAATGGTTTGGTTCCTAGTTTATGATGATCTTGGTAGCATACTTAGGGAAGGAGTCATCTTGGTACATATATGTCATGTTGTGAAATTGTATAGAAGAAATGAGTAAGGAAAAGCGGAAGAGGAAGAGGAAGAGGAAGGAGTAAGCGTCAATATGAGATGCTTAAGGATTGGATGGATTATCGATACATTTGTCTAGGATGGATATTTCATGTAGAAAATCGGCTTATGCATTGCCAACTCTCAACTCTAGAAGAGAGGAGCGAGGAAGAAAAAGCAAGAAGAGTAAAGAAGCAATCAAGAGCAAAAGGGGATGAAGAAGAGAAAGGCAAGCAACAAGGGGAGGCAAGGAGTAAAAGAGGAAGAGGGTGTACTTAAGTATTAGTGAAAAGTAGCTGGATGATCTATCCCTCCATCCAAGGTGGGCACTGTAGCATCTATCCCTCCACTCAAGGTGGAAAAAATTCAAGGAGTAAATCATCAATATCACCTGTATACAAAATATTTAATGGGATTTAATAACTAAGCATCACCCATCACTTTGCATCATTCCAAAGTTAAAATACTACCCGTATACATACTATGCCAATTAATGCACATACCATATATGCTTGAGGATACATGGAATATGCATGATCGTATATATCTTCCCTTATTAGTAATAAATGCTACATGGACTCTGCATCACCTTATATATCCTCCTTAGATGCTAGTAGCATATAGTCGGTATAGTCCTTAGAAGGGTTCTTAATGTTGCACTTATAGTTTGGACTTATTTTGACCAAATGTTTGAAGCAAGAAATCTTGGAAAGCTATTTCATAGTCACAAATAAACTCGATGAAATGAAAATATAAATGTCAGATTACATACGAAGGGGTGGAAGCATGTTAACCCGCTATGCTTTTTGTGCTTTTTAGCATTGACAAGATAGCATGAGTTGAAAGCACAAACATTTGAGAATGATTCATATTCATTTTATATTTTTATTTTATAAAATAATGTTAAACAGTACGTGAATAATCATAACAAGGCATGGCCTTACTCTCAACTAAATCCAAGTGAAGTTGAACGACAGTTGGGAGCCTTGGTGAGTAGCTCAGAAAGTGCAAATTCTATAAAGGGCGACGTGCTTGCATAGCCTGATCATCATGGCTGGGAAGGGAAGGTGAGCATGGGCTCTACAAGTTCAGGGAGGGAAGGAAGTGCAAGAGAGAATAGGTTCAAGAGAAGCTCGAACCTCCAGCTCCAGCTCTGAAGAAGACTAACAAGAGAAAAGAGAAAGTTGCTATTGCGAGAGAAGCTAGAGCCATCTCTAGCTCCAGCTCCGAAGAAGACTGCTAAACAAAAAGAGGAAGGAGGCGGAGGATAGGACAAGAAGCAGAAGACATAACCCCTCCAAAGAGGAGGAGAGTCGACATGCAAGCCTCTTCTACTACTTGTTCATCCTTTTTCTGTACCTAGAGGTTTGTTTTTTCTCTATGTCTCGTCTCCACATCGTTTATTATGTGTTCAGGGAGATGGAAAGCTCCCAAACTGGAGTCTCCAAAGAAAAGGAGGTTGTGCATTATGAAGGAGGCTTTTCACGCTGAACATGGACTTAGTTTGATGGGAATGAATCCAAAAACATTAAAGGAGGGTGATCTATCCGAATGGGAGTGGTTGGGCATGTTTAAAACTCCGAGAGATCCATCTGTGTATAGAATTAAGTGCAACGGTGATCGTCATGAACCATATAGGTATTTTCTTCTTTTCCGCAATACGGTGAACAAAAAACAATGCGTTGCTAATATGGAGGTCACAATGGCCTTTGCAAGGGCGTACACAAAACAATTTAGCCCAGTTGCGATCGAGTAGGGCAGTTCAGTCGATTTTGGATGGGCAGTTTTTGCAAAGCAACACATCGAGAAATTAAAGACAAGTGGCTATTTTGAGAGCCATACCATTAAGTGGAAGAGAAATAATGAAGGAAGTTCTGCAATCCATGATGATGATGAATATTACTTTCAGGATGATATCCCTGGAACAGATGAGAAGGGGCGTCCTAAAGAAACCCCCATATCAAGGAGAGAGTTTACAAGGCATGGCAAGAAAAATAGGGGTCGTATGCTTGTTCGCCACCCACATGCAGAGGAAAATATTATTTCTCTAATTGATCACTTGGATGCTGAACTTAAAATTGTTGCACATGAATTGGAGAGGGCAAACACTTCATTAACAGATGTAATGGTTAGGAAGAGGACTTGGGAAAGTGTAAGTGTAGTTGTGAAGCAACTTAGAGTAGAGAACGAGGAAGCGGATATTGAATTGCGATCCTTGTAGCTAGACTCTATAGATACAAAGAGGATGTTTGAGCTGCAATTAACAATTGAACATCTCTCTAAGACCCTGGTGCGCTTGGACACCGGACATGCTGAGAACAACTTGTTTGATGCCTAGGCATGTGCATCTTACTTTAACTGTCACTACTCCCATCTTGAGTTGCATTTGTATATATTCATTCACTAATTCTAAGACTTGGTCCATGTTGTATCATGTTTGCAGGCGGCTAGCATGCTCTGGCTTTGCAGATGCTACATGACTTGAAGACCAAGGGGCATGCACAATTTGTACCTACCCCTCCTTATCCCCAACGTGCAATAAAGGGCCAAATCAATGTTGTAGGGTGGTGCATAGGTTGTGGGATGGCCCTCGAGCATGACAACAGCATGATATTGGTAAGCTTGCTATGCAAACATAGCTACCATGTTCTGTGCTTTGCCACAACTTGCTCCATGGGCTCATCAAGTGCTAATCAAAATATGACAATTATAACTAGCATATGGCATCGACCAAAGGTGAGAGAAAACCATCCCATGATTTCGGTTAATAGCATATGACAGTGGAAATCAACATATCATACTATAACTATCATGTCGGTGGTAAGTTGTAGAGTGGGCACTATCAATCATGCACTTTAGTAGGGCAGTACCTGAGGCTCCTCGAGAAGGTGCACTGGGTGCTTGATGTAAATATTTCTACCAACTCTTTCTCGACACATGTCCTTCTTGTTGGGGGAAACACACGTATCGGCCTCCCAAAATGATTGTACAAGTTCCTTTATTTGATCACTGATTGGGCGCCATAGAGCACAAGATAGAGCTGAAGCCTGCAGTGGCTCAGAAATATCGAAGATTCAAGTTACACTTAGGAACTTGAAGTACTCTTGAGACCTTTGCCAAAGGAATGAATTGATTAGAGTTCATCAGCATAATCAATGAACTTTTCTTCAAAAACAGCTCATCTTTGGAAGCTGGTTGCTTTACAATGGCCAATGTTTGTGAACATTGTAATGAGGCATACTTGAACGTTACCGTTTTCTCTTGATGAAAGCTCACGAAGGCATGGGACTCGAGGATGTTCCAATATTGAGTTGAAAAGTTCAGTCCTGAGTTCTGCACCCATGCCAATCGTCATGCTATCAAAAAATTTCATAGTTTTGTTAACAATCCTTTGCTTCTGCATGTCATAAATTCCATGTATAGTAACCTCCCTCCTACGTTTGTCTCTTGCATGCTGATCTCTTTTCTTTCCAGCTTCATAATCCCTTATGACATTGTCCCATACTGTTGGTTCAATGGAACTTCCCATGTTGCCTTACATTGGCTCACCTTGTTGGTAGCTTAAATGTAAACCCAAAACCTACAATTCAATGCACGCTAGATCTAAACAGTGCTCTCAATGGTTAACAATTCAGTGCAGGCTAGATCTAAGCAATGCTCTCAATGGTTAATGCACATATGTTATGTAGCACACTACAATAACATAGCACACAATTTCAATACAAAGAGACGGGGCACAACATGTCTGCACTATACAAGATTATATGTGCTATACAAGGCTATACACCCCACAAAATATGCTACGTGCACAGTTTGAGTGCATGCATAGATGTGGAGCTATGTATACTATATGGCTCACTGTTTGTGCTACTCAAACCTATATAGCAGACAATTTCAATATACATAGACATGGCACACCATGTATGCTCTATAGCACACTTTTGTGCTATTTAGCCCCCAAGTCCTACCTCAAAAGGCTTCAGCTTTCATTGTTCCCACTGTCAATTGCTTAGTCAAGCTAATAGAATAACCTTTCCTAGTTGTGACTTTGAATGATGTAGAGATAATTAACTTGGAGAGGGTAGGACTTAGGCAAAAAGCTTTTGATATGATGATTGTTTTCAAGGACTTCCAAAGCAAGTCCCTAGCATCATACTTCAAGTCCTAACTAGCATTAACTAGCATATGATAGTCGAGTGATAGTCCACATCTTCAGCACATGAAAAGAAACCCACTATATAGCCTTCCATGAAATTATAGATATCTCCCATACACTTAGGAGATAGTAATATTCTTTGTAATCCTCTCTTCCTCTTCATCTTGTTCCACTGGCTTGTCGAAGCGTACTTGGAAAGATCTATAATTTCATCAAAGGCTAGCACATAACACATGCTTCCATGAAATTATAGATATCCTGTACACTTAGGACATAGTAATCAATATTCTTTGTAATCCTCTCTTCCTCTTGATCTTGTTCCCTTGGCTAATGCTGAAGTGTACTTGGAAAGATCTATAATTTCATCAAAGGCTAGCACACAACACATGCAATTTGCCATTGTGGCTAGATTGGGGGTTTCTTTTCATGTGCCATGAGGATTGGGACTCTAGACAACATGGCAAATGAGGAGACAAAGATGAAGATGCCCAACATAGTGAAGAGGAGACAAAGACTTTAGGATTGTCAGTAATGGAATATTCTATGTAGCACACATACAAAACTGTGGAACTAAGCAATGCTTTGAACAATGAACAATATAAACCAAGAATCCATACAACTTTCTGCATCAGCTTGCAAAGATTCCGGACGTAGACATCAAGGTTGCAGAATATAAGAGAGCCCAAGAGATTTATGGAAAAGCTGGATTCAAGTTATGATCTAGTGACTACATATTGTGAGCCTACTTACCAAAGATTCAAGAAAGCTTGATTGCAAGGAGATTTTGACAAGATTGCGGTAGCCTCTTTAATGTAGTCTAAAATGATTCGTGTCATTGGAGAGAGAGCGAGTCCACATGAGAGAATATTCTGACTCAACAAGTATTCTTGGTAATGGAGCAGGCAGGAGGAAGCTTGCGGTTGTGTGTGAGTGTGTATGAGAGAGAGGCAGTCCAGGCACTGCAATGTCACCTACAGCAGCAGTAGCAGAGTGAGTGAGAGGGAGGACAATAGCTTTTGGCAATGGAACAAGCAGGAGGAAGATTGCACCTCTGTTAGAGAGAGAGATGGTGATGGAGCAGGTAGGATGAAGACTGCACCTCTGTCCATGAGAGAGAGAGAGAGAGAGAGAGAGAGAACCTGTAATTGAAATTGAAATTCAAAAGATAGATACACTCCACGTATGGGCTAAGTGTAACTGCCAGTTACCATTATGCTCACTTACAAACAAAGCCAAAACATGCTATTCAATTGTGCTTCTTAGCATTGTCCATGGACATGCTTTTTTGAGTGGGTTAACATGCTTCCACCCTAAGCCCCAAAATCGACACCTTGGATCCCAAATACTAAGAATGCAAAATGAGTCCAAGTAAACCAATATGTGCCATTGGCATCTAATGGTCCTATTTATTCATTTCATTCTACTATCATGAGGATATTAGGACTGAGATTTGAATGCATTTTTCCTCATAGCATTTGTGTGGTGCATCGATCGTTATGTGTAGTACCAATATGTAGGTCAAAAGATAATGACAATTTGTTTTTTGCGTAAACAAGAACACATACAATAAGTGGCTTTTAAACCTCAAAAATTTTGAAATGTGTAAAGAATATACAAGGATGGTGACCCAAGGGGAATAGCTAAAGGAAAAGAGTGGAAGAGAAGAGGCACGTGAATGAAGGAGAGATCTTAAAAGTAATTTGGGCTTAATGTGAAAATCTAACAAATCAACACATTCTTCTTATAGATGTTTTTTTTTTTAAACTTTATATGTAGAGGAGGTACAAAGAACTCCATTTATTTATTTTTATTGCAACCTTTGTCCCAAAAGACATCTTAAGGTAATCTTTCCAACACAAACTTTCTCTTTCATTCTCTAAATGACACTCATTTACCTATGACCATCTAGATTAGCCTTCCTACACCATTTGTTTGTGCTAATCCCATTCATGGACTTATATGCACACATCTACATGTTTTTGCATAGCATGCACATGCATGGCCACATTGTAGACATACACTTGCATGCACACAGACACACACACATGTGTGTGTGTGTGTGTTTGGACATGCACATGTGTGTGTGCATGCACGTACAGACACACGAGCACACGTGTACTTGCATGTAGAGTATCCATGTGTATGCAAGCATGTACATGCATGTATTCATGTGTGCATGTGAATGCACATGCATGCATGTGCACACACATATTCACACGTGCATGAATGCAAGCATAACTGCATGCATGCGTGTGCACACACAACCGTACACACACACACACACACACACACACACACATGGGCATGCGTGTATAGGCCACAAAAATGCTTTCATTTCTCTTGCACAAAAGAATGATTCGATCCATGCTTCTTGTGCTCACTACTCATTTAAGTAATTACTATGGATCCATTATGTACCAAGTCATCATATTAAAAGTCTTAACTAGGCTATGAAAAAAGTTTGAGATCCTAGGGCCCACTCATACTCCTTTTGAAAAAGAAATCAATTTTATATTGCAATTGAAAATTTTAATTATCCAATGTAAACGAGTTAGATATAAATAATCAAAAGTTTTTAATCAAATTATCCATTCAAAAATTAGTTCGAATGTTAAGAGTCAAAGATACCTTTACACAATTACTATTTTTGGACTTAAATGTGTGTGTACATCAAAAGGTTTGTTACAGTGTTGTTGTATTATTTGATGTATTTTGGTAAGTTTTGATACAAGACTATCTAATAATTACTTTTTAAACTTAAAACACTCACATCTTGGACATTGAACAAGGATTTTGAGAATAATCTTTCCAAAAGTGATATACCTAGCACATATCACTCATACTAAGTACAAAATAACATTAGAAAGCCTAGTATAAATCTTTAGAACATTACCTGAAACTAAATTGTTGCCTATAACCCCCAACATCGAATGGCACAAAAAGTGGGCATTTTGTTGCTCAAAAGTCAAAATTATTGTTTTAAAAACCATCCAAAAAGATATTTTTCCTATGATGGTCAAGATATTGCATTCAACTTTTCATAATAACTTCTTCCTTTTTGCATCCTTTTCAAGATTTGCATCCTTTGAGTTATCTTTTTGCATAAACGTGCAACCATTACTTACTATTATAAAATTTTTGCACAACCAATCATCTTTTGGTGTGATAATTGCTTATGTAGTGGCAGTGGCACTTTAATAATGACTTCTCATATTATTGGCATGAGAATTGCTTTTGTAGTAGCGCTTCAATTAATGTGAATGTCATTATGTACACAATTGATTTAACCCCCCTCCCCCCCCCCCCTCTTCTCTCTTCCTTTAATTGGTCTTTAGGGACTCACAAAGCTTATTGCTCTCTCCGTTCTAGTCCTAGTAATTCTAAGATGGGAACTTATCTATAGGAACTTATCTATATTGAAAAAAGTTGTAAAGAAATGAGTTGTTTGGGGTAAGGAGATGTGGGAACACCAATGTGGGCTACAAAGTGGCAAAATCTGAAAACCTCCTAGGGGATAATATAAAGTAAACAATTAACTCAAATCTTTCAAAGAGGAGAGGGATTAGGGTATCAGTGGGATAATTAAGGAATAATAAGCTGCTCATAGAAACCAATTTTTTGTGTATTTTTCTAGGCTGAAATTGAGGAATTTGGGTTGGATTTTGAGATTACCTTTAATTATAGGCGGTAGATTGTGTAGGATTCATCTGAAAATCACATTATTTTTTTAAAATTTGAAAATCTGAGTATTTATACAAATTTTGGAAAATTTTAACGGTGATCTCGATTAAGCTTTGAGGGAAGTGCCCGCCGAGGTATTTCTTGATTAGGTAGTGGTTGGGTGACTAACGAGTGGCTTTGAGAGGCTACTAGCTAGTTTTCTCTAGTTCTCACCCAAAAATATTGACTTTGGGCATTGCTCGATTGTTGAGGTTGGACGAAGATTGCACAATTGTTAGAGTTTGAGGGAGGTGGTGCAGTTGCTAGAGTTTGAGGGAGGTGTTGTGGCTGTCAAAGTTTAATGTTTGTCAAGGAATGCTTGTTTTGTAGAGTTTTTTCTTGTTATGAATGGCTTAAGTGTTGTGTTCTTAGGTTTTGTTTTTCGAAGGTGCAATTGTCAAGAGTTTTTGTGAATATGATGGAACAGTGGCTCAAATTTGCTTTGGGTTGATCTTAGATCTTGGTGGAGTGCTCAAATAAAATGATTTTCAAGCCCTTAATATTAAGGGCAATCCAAAATCTTAATCTTAAGTCTTAATCCAAAATCTGAATCTTAATCTTAAAATTTTTTGAAAATCATATAAATCCTTGGATTTTCAACTAAAACATGTACATTTTGTTCCCCTTGTTTTGAGTAAAAGAAGACCTGACCTTCACTTAGCCCTGACTTGTTTTGTCTCTCAACTTGATTGGTGATTAAACAACACGCACACACCCTGCACTCCCGCAGACCAAGCCAGTCACATGGCCGTTACCTTAAAATTACAAGCAACGAATTGCAAATTTCTCAATTTGAGTAGAGGAAAAAAAGGTTTTTAGCATTGCCTTGCAAGGGAGCTCTCTACTCACTTTTCAAAAAAGTGTCCCTCTTGTTGAGTGGCTTCTCCCCTACACTATAAAATTTTGGGTTTTAGCCCCTCTCTCTCACAGACACATGTTTTTTGTGAAATCTCTCTCTCTCTCTTCCTCCCCCCTCTCTCTCTCTCTCACACACAGAGGCACATACACACACACATACCTTTTTTGGCTTGGCACCACAGGGAGGCCTAAGTGAAGGCGAAGGCGAAGGTGATTGAGAAGCGAAAATGGCCATTTTTATTTTTAAAAAATATGAATTTTCTTGCTATTTTTCTTCTCCACATTTTCAGGGCTCTCTCTCTCTCTCTCTCTTTCTTTGTCTCCCTCATCCCTTTCAATTCATCATCTCCGCCCTCTGTCGCTATTTGGATGTAGTGCAGGCCTTATGAATGATTTATTATAATTGACCTTGTTTTGAAGATGAACACTAGTGAAACTTTCCAATGGGTCTAGGGAGGGGCTCCAATTATAGGTGCTTCGAGGATAGGCGCTGCAAAGTATACATTCCAAGTGTTATTGAGAGGAATAATTTTGGATTGATGGTGTGCAATGTGCATGGGAGAGGAGTATTGTACGTACGTAGAAGGCCATGATATCATTTTCATCGATTTTCATAATCATTGCAGTTCTTCGTAGTGATCCGCCGAATCGCCGGTGCTCCATCGATTCACAAGCATCTGCTCAGTCGATCAGTTGCACGATCTTTTCAATCCACATCAATTTTGCCCACCTTTCCTCTCCACCTTGCCAAGCGTTCCGCAATTGTTCAGCTCATCACTCGATCAGTTGCAGCTTCGTTTTGTTCCTTCTGCAACCTCTTGATCATCATCATCTGCCGCTTCCTCTTGCACCCCCCCCCCCCATCGCTTCATCTACGTGAAAATATATTTCCCAACCTCGTCTTTCGAGCTTCCCTGGCGTCTTTTTGATGCTATATTAGTGATTGACATCTTCGACTTGACCACCCTGGTCACCATCTGTATTGGAGTGCTGCTCCAGTGGATTTAATCAGAAGCAGATGCTACGACGAGCGCGATAGAATATTGTGGTTACTGCTCCGCTCCGTCTTGCACCACCATCAGAACTTAGAAGCTCAATCGCTCTACTCGCTCGTGCCTCATGCCCAGCTCCTTGTCACCATTGCGTCTCCCTTTGCAAACCTTCATAACACGAGCAAACTAGCCTTTGGGCGTCTGCTATCTGATATAATTCTCTACTGCAAGAATGGGCGCTCTTGATTGGCTCCGCAGGATCACAAACAAATGGAAGAGAAATATTGATGGCGACCCCTCCGTGAACGCAAGTTTCAAGAGCGTCTACAGCGCTCTCCTACCCTCCTTAGGAGTACTAAGGAGTAGCAGTCATGTTCGACTTAAGAGATACACAATCGCTCCATATGACCCTCGATACAGGTAATCTAATCATTCCATGCCTAGTAGCCTACCATGTTTGTAAAGAGTCATACAGCGATCGACGTTTGAGTGGCGGTGCGTAGTTGAGTTCGGGATTGTGCTTTTGTGACTTCTCTACAATGATTAATGCCCACGCTGATCTTCTGGTTAATTGCATACGGTTATATTGCGCGCAGATATATTTGAAACTTGTCGACTTCAAGAGTGTTTTTAACCTACTGCAGATGGTGGCAAAACTTTCTAACATTACTGGTGCTCCATTCTGCGTGGGTTTCGCCATTTGAGTTTGCTTTCCTGCGGGACCTACCAACGCACTTTTTGGTGATAGACTGTGTAATCGATGCATTCTTCGGAGCAGACATCGTCCTCACTTTTTTTGTGCCCTATGTGCATAAAAGTACCTACGAGATTGTCGATAACCATTCCGAAATAGCAATGAGGTAAGAACAGCCACCATCTCCCCCTATAAGTAAGGTTCTCATTTCGTGGGAAAATGAAACATTTGCATGCTAGAGGGGGCTTTTCTTCTAGTAGAACAATTAGATGTGCAAAGGATCCACTGGGAGTGAAATTAAGGAGGAAAAAGTTGCCAATGTTTCAGAAACTAGGTCGAAAAGTTTTGAAATGCAGATAAAAGTATCTAGGTACGTCCCAGAAAAGAAAAGGACATTTAAAGCTCTCTGAAATGTGCACCAAAATGAAGTGTCCAATGAAGATAGACTCTGCATATTCCCATCCCCAGATTCCTGAAATCCAAGGTTTTGGGTTTTTATGCTACTACCTCACATACCTCTGGTGCTTTTAAATATGGTTCGCTGCCTAGAATTCTGTGACATAGCCTTTGCTACTGGTGAGACGACTAGCTCAGCCTCAACGTAAAGGATGGACTCAAAATTTTGAAAGTGTTTTGTTTTGCCAAAAAATAAGTGTGCCTATTATTCCACTCAGCAAATGAGTAAAAATTTGTGAGGGAATCGATTGAAAAGACAATGATATAAGGACTCTCGCTTCACATGCCAAGAAAACCAATTTACCTGTTAAAGGAGGGAGATACATGTCCACTCAGAATGGATGGACAATTAGGTCTAAAAGCCAGCTCACAGCAGACTTCTTGATACGGTCAATCAAAAGCATGACACCTTTTTCAGATGACGTTCCATATTAGTCAATGATGTTGAAGTACTGATTATTACTTTCGCTTGAAAGGATACCATTCTGATTCTCCATTAGCTATAGCAGCCACGGTATCCATGTATTGGTGATAAAAGGGCTCTTCTGGTACAAGACACAATGCTAGGTAGTAGGGTGGTTCCTGACTATACGTAAAGCTAGCCTAACAAGGTAGAACTTTGGAAAGGTTTTCTGTGGCATGGAACACTGGAAATTGCTACTGTTGGTTTATCGTGGAATACACTTGCATTGCACTTTCATCTGGTATCAGGCCTCCTGCTCACCTCCTATTCAAATCTCTGAAAACATTGGTGCATGTTCGTGCGGGGAAGAGGAGTTTGCTCTCATGAGCAGTCATCGACGGAGCAGCTTGTTTTTGCTGTGTAGTATTCCGATTCATGAACATGGATGCCGAAAATGCTCACATTCAGTAGTCTATGGGCTGTTCCTCCCCGTCACCAGCTGCCCTCTGCGCTGCCTCTGCAGCCTCTACTGCCTGCTTTTGACCCTCTGCCCTACCCGTACAAACTCTTCCAAGTTCAGTCGCCCTCTGCCCTGCCCGTATTGCCTCTTTGCCTGCTGATTTCGCCCGTGTTCACCCGTACTGTTGTAAGGTCACTCCCTCCCTCGTCGGTGCACGGTGCGCCTCATTCTCTTTTCACTCCGTACAAGAGTATGACCGTCCGTACTTTTGTACGGACTCTAGTATGTGCATGTCTCCTGCTGTCCTGTTACTCTTTGTTCACCTGTCCTTCACCTCAGTTCTCTTCCCTCCACCCCTTCAGTCATGCACACACTCACCTACACTAGCCAGCCTTCCATCTACTAATGGTTCCCCATTCAGCCAATCCTTCTTCTTCCCCTTTGGCCCTGAGAACCTGCTTATTTTCAAACGACTAGTTGTAACAGCTTCATAAAGATGTGGAATAGGAAAGTTCCGCTATCCCTTTTAACATGCATTGATGGATCCCACACTTGGAGAAGGGGTTGGATGCTTTCTGCCCTGCCTCCTAACCTTGGATTGGCTTTGTGCATGGGCGTAGCATCTTTGGTAACATCTCTTCATTTTGGGAGGCCTCGAATAGTAGAGTGGCTAGGACCTTGCTATTCTAGCCTTGGATTTTGTGAAAGCTTGTGATAGAGTAGATTGGGGATTCTTAGACGATACACTAGTGCATTTTGGTCTTTTTCATTCTTTAATTAGTGGTGTATCCTCTCTTTACAGATCAGCCCACAGTTAGGTTCTTATCAGAGGTTTTAGACTTTCATATCAATCTCTAAAGATGCCTTCTTGCTCCTTTGTTTAGGCCTGAGGCGGATATCCTTGGTTTGAGACTCCCCCTTAGAGGTGATGAGGAGCTTCCAGACATTGAGCTTGCATTGCAGATGACACAAGAGTTTACTTGGATGCCTTCCCTCAGATCCTTACAACTTTCAAGACAGCTTTGGATTTGTTGTGTCTTGCAGCAAGGGAACAAATTAATTGGCATAAATCCAATGGCCTTTGGATCAATGATGAGGACTCTTCTGCTTGGGGATTGATTTTGGTTTCACTTGGATCTAGAGAGGTCTTTTAGTTAGATATTTGAGATGTTAGGATTTCTTCATCTTGGTAGTTTACTCACGCGATGGAGAGTATCAGGAGGAAACTCGTCTTTTGGAGTTCAGCTAGGTTGAATCTAGCCTCTAGAGTGATAGTCAGTAGCACAAATTGAACCCATTGAAGTAGTCACCAAAGCTACTGTTACGTCAATGGGTTCGGGAACCTTGTGGTGTGATTATGGTCAGGTGGGAGACCAGAGGGCTTGACGATGCTTGCATACTATGAGGCCTAGAGGGTTTGAAACTAGGGTTACGCCTAGGCTTGGACATTAATAAAGGGGTGCAAATGAACTCTATGAGAGGGCTAGAATGGTAAGGTCCCTTATGGGACACATGGCACCAAGGTATGAGGCCAATTGACAAGCGTTGGGCTAGGGGGAGGCTTCTAGAGAGAGATCTCCAAGGATGAAGAAGGAAAGAGAGTATTCACATGGGGATCATTGGAATCCGTGGCTGGCTGGAATCAGCAGAAAGAGCCCTCATGATTGTACTATTGGTATTAGAGCTTGGTAATCAACAGACCATGCACGATATGCTTCTAAACAACAGGCTTTTTGTTTGAGGTTTAAGCGACGACCAAGAAAGACAAGCCTCTAATAGCTTAGCATCATCATAGTTCATGGTTTCATCATATATTACGAAACGCCGTCCCGTTTCTGCGCACGACTCTTGCCCGGCCACGTCTTGCTTATCTTTAAACTGGCAGTTCCAATTATTATGTAGATAAGAGCGTGGAGAGTTTGCGCCAATGTCAAACTGCAGTAGTCCGTGATTAACAAGAGCTTCAAACTGCAGTAGTCTTTCAAAACAGCCGCATGACAGCAAGGTCCAAACCCGTCGTGACTTCGCGCGGTGCCTAAAGCTGCAGCCTGATAGCTTTAAAGTCGATTCCGCGGGAGAGCTTGATAGAGGCTTGAGACGCTTTCGACTCCCGAGGATATCTCCACAGATGTGCTCGTCGATTAGGCTGCAGCCACGTCATTCCAAGGTTTAAAAACCTTTGGGAAAAAAGCCACTTCATCACATACATTTTGTACCCCTTTGAAATCGTAAGTCTAATAGCCTTTTCTCTTTTCTTCCCTTCCCCCGCTTGCCTCTTTCTCTCCAAGGCACTCCAAGTCATTTTAGCTTCTCCAAATTTAAAGACGAGGATCGAAGATCAAGTTGAGAAGTTCGAGAGCGGGATTGAAGAATTACAACTTGCGTGGTGCAACGAGAGCAGGTTTAAATTCAAAAGACAAATCCAAGGCTATCGGGCAAATTCGAGGGAAGTGGCAATCATATTTTCCTCTCAATAAAGCTTTCTGCTTTATAAAAATCTGAAAAACTCACCAACTCTGGAAAGATATGAAATGGTTAGGGAGAGCGAGGAAAGGGCTAGAAAAGGAAAAGCTATAGCTGGAGAGGAAATACATGAGGAGGTACAAAATGAAACTCATGAGGATAACATGGAAATGGAGGACATAGACTACGATGATTAGTGAATTCCGTAAACTTGAAATTCACTAAACTTGAAACTCGAACACAAAATATGGAAACACAGTTAGGAACTATTAGTGATACAGTGAAGATCCAAGTTAGCCGATCCCCAATCAGTAACGCCTGTGGAAAAATCACCGACTCCTCCTAATCAAGTTGAGAAATCCACCTCTTGACTTAGAGAAACCTCTAACATTCTTAAGGACTTGAAACCACCAATTTTCAATGGGGAAGAAAAAGAGTGCAATAAAGATGCGATTAATAAGTTTTGCAAAAGTGGCAAGACTTTCATCGACTCAGGAATACCCCTCCTTAAAATCAAGTCATGGTGGAAACAAGTCTTTTCCTTGGAAACAAGGCCTATAAATGGTGGATGAGCCTGAGAGAAAATGATAGAATTCCTAGGTATTAGGCTGAGTTAACAAGCCTTCTTAAAAGAGTTTTTACTGGAAAATGAATTAGAAAGAGCATGGGAGACTTGGGACAATTGCATTATGGGTAAAAATACTCTAGTCCACTATATAGCGAATTATAGGGAGGCAGTCCTTAAGCTAAAAGAAATTAATGAATTCCAGAAGATAAGAGGTTTCGTGAGAGGTCTCAAAGACACTTATAAGGTTGAGGTGAAAAGAAATTCTCCCAAAACCTTTGAAGAAGCAACTAAGTATGCCTACATATACGACGATATGATGAAAAAATCCAAAGTTGAAACTTTAGAACAAACAAGTTTTGTTCCTAAGTTTCAACAAAATTTCTCAATTTGAAAAGGAAGGAGCACTTTAAGGAGGTTCCTCAAGCACCACCTAAGAAACCTTAAACACAAAATTATCCTCTCTCGAAGAAAGAGGATTATGAAAGGGCCAAACAGGAAAATCTTTACTTCAAATGTTTGGGCAAAGACCATGTTGCTTGGAACCTGCCCTAAAAATAAACAAGCAAAAATCTTTGCTTCAAATATTTGGGCAAAGACCATGCTGCTTGGAACTGCCCTAAAAATAAACAAGCGGGAGCTAAAGCCCCAAATAGACCTTCACAAAAACAAGTACATGCGATGCAGGTGTTGCCGCTTAATGGTTTGAAAGATACATTGAGGTACTCACATGTGCTATCTATCATCGGCAATGTGGTAGCCCACCTTTGGTCCTCATGATTTAATGAGGATGCATGGAAAAATAAAGGGGCAAAGGGTAAGAGGGATGAACGATGTTAGTGCAACACATAATTTCTTGAAGAACCCATATGTGGTCTCTTTGGCAAAGGGTTATGATAAGAAGGTTTGGGACACCATGATACATGGAGTAGAGATGAATATTTAGGGCTATTAGGATGCCTTGGATTTCCAAATCATGCATCTCGATCGAACAGATGTTCTGCTTGGTCGAGAGTTGTTGTATAGTCTTGGGCATAGCTTACAACGGAGTTATCCTAATAACTCCATTATGTTTGAAAAAGAGAGTAGAGTCTTTCAGATTCAAGGAGAACATGATGTGCCTAGCTCTCCTCTTATTTGTTCGATGGAATTGGAATGACTACTACACCAAGAAGAATGTGAGGTATATCTTTGTGAACCTCGAAAGTGGAGTTTTGAAAAACTAAAAGTAGCTATAGCAGCAACTCCTATCTTAAAAGTAGTGGATCCCAATGAATCATTCATGGTTGAGACAGATGCTAGTGATTTTACTATTGGTGCGGTACTTTTACAATGTCGACCAGTGGCTTTTAAAAGCAAAAAGTTAGATCATGCCCAACAAAATTACTCGGTATATGAGAAGGAACTGTATGCTATAGTCTATGCTTTGAAGAAGTGAAGGCACTATTTGTATGGTATCAAATTCGAAAGAGCATTAAGTGGATTTGCAATCGGCTAGAGCTTAAAGGTAGGAAAGCTAGATGGGTTGAATTAATGCAAGAGTTTGATATACAATTGACATATCAGAAAAGGAAGTTTAATGTGGTAGCAGATTCCCTTAGCTGAATGCCCATTGTTAATGAATTGAGTTTTACTCAATTTTAGAATGATTCCGAGAGTCCTTAAAAGGAAAATGTGAATTTGATCATCACTTTTCTGAATTATGGAAAGCAATAGTGAAGAAGGATCTAACTAATCGAGAGGCTTTCACTGAGGAGTCACATGAAAATGGCGGCACACCATAGGTTGGTGATAAAGTGGAAAAAATATACTATTGAGGATGGCTACCTACTCTATAAGGGTAGAGTATGTGTCCCGGATAATAATAACATTAGGCGCCAAATTCTCTTTGAGTGTCATGATAGTCTGAGTGCTGGACACTCGAGAATTCAGAAGACATGCGCTTCTGAAAAGGCAATTCTTTTGGTGTGGAATAGGTAAGGACGTCTAAGATTATGTATTGAAGTGCCAAAAATGCTAGGTCAATAAGGCTGAACGCCTTAAGGTAGTGCAGCCAAGTCCAAGAAAAAGAAGGGCCTTGCAAGAATTGGGTATTGGAGGAAAGGCTGGTCCGAATGTAAAGTGGTGCAACAAATGCTCTCAACATGGACACACTGAAGACGACTCTGTCGGATCAAGTATTAATATTTGTACTAAGTTTGGGCATGACGACACAAAATCTTAGTGTGGAAGTCAACCAAGTGACACAAGGCAGCAAGCCCAAAGATGAGTGTCCCAAGGCCCGAGCAAGGCCGAGGGAAGGGTAGAGTTAAAAATGGCAAAGAGAAAAGTCATGGATCACCACAAATTAGATGCTACTTCTGTAGAGAGCATGGTCACACTAAGACAGAATGCAAGTTATGGTTGGAGCACATCAAACTACACAAGAGCAATGCAGAAAGCAAGAGGTTGACCCCGACCTATAGTAGATTCGGTGGATACCAATGCGATCACCTCATCCCAGAGACTAGGAATTAATTCTGAAAAGGGACCACCCCAAGCCAAAGACATCAATTGGAAGGAGCAAAAACAAGCAGCAGCAAAGTTGGCCAAAGTATTAAAAGGCAAAGCCCCTGCAATTGACCTGCCATTCGAGTACGATTTGATGCCATGTTTGACCAAGGTCGGTGAAGCCTCAACAAGTTGTTGCAGCCTGAGCCAAGGCAAAGGCGTCAATTGGAAGGAGCAGAAAAAAGCAGCAGCAAAATTGGCCACAAAGAATTACAAGGCAAAACCCTGCAATCGATCTACCATTCGAGTACAATTCGACTCCATGTTCGACGGAGGCAGGTGAGGCCTCAACAAGTTGTTTCATCCCGAGCCGAGTCACACCAAGAGGCAGAGCTCAAAAATGACCCAAGCATGGGAAACTTTCTATAACATGAAGTTAAGCCTTACAATGTGGCTGAACTTTTACAACTTGCTTTTTACTGCCGTGAATTCCTTCTTAAGCAGCTCAAAGCTTTTCCACCAGTAGTGGAGTCCCTTGTGACCATTCCGGTCATTGATACCCTGGTAGTGGATGAGGCAGTCCCAGTTATTACTGCCAAAAAGAAGTAGAATGTACCAGGTAACATCATGGATGGTAGCTCTAGAGTCAACATAGTATCAGAAGCCGTGGTCAAATGATTGAAACTCATTCCAGGTGCGTATGGCAAACCAGAGACCCGTGGAACCCAAAGGCATGCTCTTGGATCTTTTTCACACATTTGGAGGAGTGCATTATAAAGTTAGTTTGATGCTCATCTCTATGGAAATGATTGCCTATCCATTGTTGTTGGGTAGACCCTAGTTAAAAAGTGCCAAGGTATTACATGATTTGGGTTCTCAGATGATGACACTGAGATGCAAATCCCAACCGATCTGAGCAAGATATCAAGCAAGATCAGTCTCTATAGCATGTAGGGGAGATAGATCTATTCCAAGTAGCTACTAAAATCAAACATATTACCAAAGAAGAGAAGCTCAAGAGCAAAAGCACTTGTACCCTAGCAATTTCACTGAGGGTGTGATTGGAAAAAGACAACTAGTCAAGCCAACAAGAACAACCATTACTCGGCTTGGTTCTGAGAACTTGGTTTCAAAACCAACCCAGGACTGAATTTGGGAACAACCGAGGAACCACACAATTCTAGTAAGTGCCAAGGTGGTTGATGAACAACTTCAAGATGTCAAAAATCTTTTTTGCAATATGAAGACGTGTTTGCCTAGAGCTACACTGATTTACGGGGAGTTCCACTAGAATTATGCCAACATCGGATTCAGTTGATCTTAGATGCCAAGCCATTGTCTCAACAGAGGTACATAATGAATTCATTCGATTTTCCTGCTCCCTCGAATTAGGAGTCCCCTTCTCATGCCCATTTTTTGCATTCTCACTGCTCAGACTCCTGATTAGGCTCTCTCTCCTTCAACTCAGTAGGTTCTTTGACTTGATGGAGGACATGGTTTGGTTTACACTCCTATATTGAGATATGGAGACAATGCTATCAAAGAGGAGGCTTCATTTTCTTCATTGGCTGAGTACACATGCAAGAAATTTGAGGACTCCCTTTCAGCTCATGCAAAGTAATATTGGTTGATTGTGGAGACTTTTTTGAGGTCAAAGGCATTGACTTCCATTGGAACGAGATAGCACAGTTATCATTCTATCAGATGGACTTTTTGCCGCTTCCATGACAGAAACCATTTTTCCCACTCCAACTCCTTTAGATGATCCAAATTTTTCTCCTTGATGATGCAAAGCCAAAAGATCCATGACTTCAACCCCTGTCTCAATAGTCAAGGTCCAGAGATGGCAGATGCTTCCATAAGATCTAAGAAGCAGTTCCAAGCTTCTTCCTCCCGTTGATGAGGATTGCTAGCTGGAACATTTAGGGTCTTAGTGGTGTTTCTCATTGCTGCTGAAGACAATTGACCCGTAATCAGCTGCATCCTGGGGTCTCAGAGGGACCCATGCTTATTAAATTTATCTAGGAACACAAATTGGGCCTTATGGATTGTACTAACTCAAGTAAGATGATTTCAAGCCATAACTTTTTGTCTACTACACTTGGCACTATGGGAGGGACTCATATTTCAATTTCAACTGACATTCTCTCCCTTGTGGTAGGCCGTGGTATCAATATTCCATCTAGGTCTCAGTGGGTTATCTTGTTGATAGATGGATGAATCAACTTTCTCAACCTCTATGCTCCCAACAATAAAGGGAATGAGTTCTCTTCCAGAAGGAAACGATCCTTGGCTCCTATGGGAGTATAAAGGGAAATGAGTTCTCTTCTAGAAGGAAATGATCCTTGGCTCCTATTGCTGATTCTTGGGTAGTTGGAGATGATTTTAACATAGTGGAGTTGTCTACAAACAAAAGAGGAGGAAGGAAAGGTGGCATTCATTCTCTTAAGAGAGATTCTAAGATGCATTCATTTTTCAGTCCAGAGGCAGAGATTCTTGATTGATGACGCTTTTCATGCCTTGTCATAGTCGCTTTTATTTTCCTTATCAAACAAAAGATGCTGAGTCCCATCCATGCATGGGTTGGAGGATTTTATGTGGATGATCGCAATTTGGATAGAGGTGGTATTATTTACATTGCCCTTGAGGCATCTTCTTTCGACCGCTATCTTTTTTTGGTTTTTTGCAAGATAAAAACCTGCAAGAGCTAGCTCAGAGCGGAAATACATCATGCATGGCATGAACCAAAAAGCCACCCGGAACATGTCAACAAAAGCCCTCAGTACAAACTAGAAAGAAACCAAGGAAGAGGCTGAAAGTGCCACCTTAGTCTTAATCACTATCTGGTTACCACCAGTATTAGGATTCCATATGTTTTTATGCAAAAGAGAATCTTTTTTAAAACTTTTTTTAGTTTTTATGCAAAAGAGAATCTTTCAATTGTAGTTATGCGGATTTGGGGAAAAAAAAATTGTTGCAAAAATAGACTTCCATTAAGTATGAATAAAACCCACAAGAGCAAGCTCAAGGAAGAAATACATGTTTTTTTTTTTTGGCAAAAAAGGGAGGAAATACATCTTGCAATGCATTAGAAAAGAATCTTCAAAAAGAGGTAGAAAATAACCAAGGTTGAGGCTGAAAATGCCATCTCAACCCTGTAGAAGTTTCAGAGAAAAAGGGGGAGCCACTCCATTCCTTGAGGAAGATAGCTCTCCTAGTAGAAGCTGCCCGAGAGGATCCTTGCATACTCGTCCATATGGCCATCAGTGTACATATAGTGTCTGTCCATGTACTGGCCAAAGTGTGGGAGGGGTTGACTTGGAATCCATCCAAAGCCTCTCTGCATCTGGCTCTCCAAATATACCATGCTGAAATGCTCACCAATATCTCCCAAGAAGAGTCCACTGAGGCATGAACAACCCTAAAGAGTAAGACATGAACATCATCCAAGGAGCATGACTCGACCATCGTCTGATCACTAGGGCCCAAGATGAGTCATGTCTCTAAAAAAAGACCCGAGGTCTCGAAAGAGAAAGCCAAGCAACTGAGCCCCCAGTCATGAAGAAGGGGGATAGAGCAAAAAAGCTGAAAATACTAGCAATCCCCTTCTAAGTAGTCTTCGCCTGTCTGCAATCGGATAAGCAATGCTGAATTGTCTCCACAGCAAAATGGAAACGAGGACATGTAGGGATGGCTCCAAATCTGGATCTCCATAGGTTCACTGCAGTCCCACCATGAATCGAAAGCTAGAAGAAGAGAGTGATTTTACTATTCCTATGGGATTTCTAGAGTCTCCTCCAAAGTTTTTTTGTAGATTAGTAGAAATATGAAAACTATCCCAATAGAGAGCGCTCCCAACCTCTGCAGCTGCATATAGTGAGAAGCACCAAGTGGTCTACCATGATCATCCAATATACTATCGTTCCACACGACGGGCTGCCTATTGATCTCTTCATGAGAGGAAGGGGAATCCTTGAAAAGTTCTCCTTAAGCTGGCCCAAGCTTTCATGACAGCCATAAGAGCGGAAGAAGACTCGAGAGCGACTGACAAAGAGGCGGGCGCGATTCCGCTAGATATGGCCACTAGGAGTATTCTACACCCTTTCCACGAGGGGTATTCACTGGATATATAGACCACCTCCATGGTTGCTAGCTCCTATTTTGGAATCTCTATAGGCGATGAGCCATGAGATCCAGAAACGGGTGTTATTTCTTGTAGTTGGCAATCTATTCCTCTTCTTGTTTTTCATCGACAACTCCTTTTTTTTTTTTCAAGAAAAGTACTTCATTAAGTATGAATAAATACCGCAGAGCAAGCTCAAGTGTGGGAGTACATCATGTGAAGCATGAGGAAAAAAATAGCTCAGAATGAGCAAACAAAAATCCCGGGTGGCGGCCGAAAACGCCACCTCATCCCTGAAGGAGAGTCAGAGAAGAAAGGACAATCCTTCCAGACTCTGAGAAAAGAAACCCTCCTAGCAATAGCAGTCCTAGAGGTTCCTTGTATGTTTGCCCAAATGGCCATCAAAGTGTGTATAGTATTTGCCCAGATACTGGCCATAGTCTGAGAAGGGTGAACCTGGGAGTCCTCCAAAGCCTCTGTACATCTGGCTCTCCAAATATGCCCTCCTGTGAGACAATCTAGAATCTCCCAAGATGTGTCTACAGAAGTGTGGGGAGCTCTGAATGGAGTAAACGGAACATCCCGGAGGAAGCATGACTCCACAAGATGTCGTCAAACAAAAAAAGCTGTGTCTGTGTCATGTCTCTCGAAGAAAGCCTGTGGACCAATGAGTGACAACCAAGCAACTGGTCCCGAGGTCATGAAGAAGGGTGCTCTATGAAAAGTACAAAGTATCCTAGCAACACCCTTCCAAACCATCGTCGCTTGAGTGCACTCCCAAAGGCAGTGCTGCACTGACTCAACTGCTGAGTGGCATCGAGGAAAAGTAGGGTCAGCCCCGAACCTGAATCTCCACAGGTTCACTGCAATCCCTCCATGAATAGTAAGCCAGATGAATAACGTGACTTTCCTATTCCTGAGGGATTTCCAAAGTCTCCTCCAAAAGTTTTTCTACATCTCTGCAGAAATCTGAAAAGAATCCCAATGAGGAGCTCTAGAGGGCCTCCAGCCTCTACAACTGAGCTGGAATCTCCTAGCATTTCTGACGAAAGAAGGGGATGCTCTTCTCTCGGTGCCTTGCAACTATCCACTCCCATTCCCCTAGAAGCTAGTTGTATAGTTTTTCCAAGAATTAATATAATTTACCTTTCTCAGGAAAAAAGAAGAAGAAAAAAGAGCAGAAGGAGATGAGATGTGCTGAAGTAAAGATCCATTTGGTACTATCCATCAAGTCTCCTCTCGACGAAGGTGTACAAGACTGTATGCTGATCAAAAAATTATGTAGGACTCCTACCTAGGCATAAGAATCCTCACAACCATCTTGCAGAGCGAGGCCCTACACTGTAAGTTTGGGTCCGTTGTGTTGCCCTTCCCCAGTGGGGAGAATCAAAGTCTCCAAAGCCACCCTAGCTGGAACATCTTCTGTGCCATGAAGACCACTCCATATAAAATTCCTAACCGGTCTCTTAAGCTAAGTGATACAATCCTTTAACGGAACTAGCAAGAGCAAACAAACCAAACCGTGACCAAGTGACCACCACTACTCTCGAGGCAAGGTCAAGCTTGGCAGAGCCCCGAAGATAAGATTTCTCCTTATGTGCTCCAACATGGGAGGAAACTGGTGTGTTGGAGAGATGCCTAAACCGACTTGGCATCCCGAAAATCTGATGGGAACAACCCTCTGAATCTAAGTGAATCCTATGTCATTCCCCCAGTTCAGAGTGCCCTCATCACTAATCCAAAAGCCATTGGATTTGTGCCAATTTATGTGTGCCCCCACAGCAGTGCAAAATCAATCCTAGATTGTTGTGAAGGACATGAGCGTATGTGGAGTGGCATCCAAAAACTATAATCTACCAGCTCACTATCTAGAAGCTATCTTCCTGTCTCAATGGGAGTCTTAGTCCAAAGATATCAGCTTAAGATCTAATGTATATAATCATAGCTTCGGCCACAAACAAAAAGAGGAAGGGGCAAGAGGGTATCCCTGTTGGACTAATCTAGAAATTTGAAACTGTCACCCCTTACCCCACCAATAAGCACCTGACTGTGGGCTGATCTTTATAAAGAGGAAACCCCTCTTATCCATGCATCTGTAAAGCCAAAATAAAGAATGGTGCCCTCCAAAAAGCCGCAATCTACTCTGTCATAGCTTTTTCAAAGTCCAAGAGTAGAATGGCTAGCCTCTGGCCACTCTGCATAGCCAACTTTGAAGCTTCCTAGAATGAGAAGATATTATAAAAAATGCTGCATAAAACCTTAATGCATATCATGAATAGGATTTGGAAGTATGGGCTACAAATGCATGCTTATTGCTTTGGCCAAGATTTTATAACATGTGCCCAAGAGAGTAATAGGCCTCCACTAGGACACTAAATTTCTGCAACCTCCCTTTGGGATGAGATGATTGAGACCATCACTAAGTGAGCCAGGCATCTCACTCGAGTCCCAAACATCGTACAAGTCTGAGGTAAGGTGATCCCCAATCTTATCCCAACATGCAATGAAGGAGGGAGAAAGTCCATCTGAATTTGGGCACTTGCCCTTGTGAAGGGCCAAGAGTGCAGTCTTGAACTCTGTGTTGGTGAACGGTGCATCCAATGAGGCTCGCATATCCGGTTTCACCAACACAGGAATGCTCCGTAAATAGCAAGTCTAGCATCATCTTGAACCTGTGTGTCAGGATCTGCTATGATGAGGGAAGCATAGAGTTTGTAGCTAGCTATGCACAAGACGGCATCCGGATCCGTCCGTAAAAACCCGTCCGAGTCAATAAGATGCGAGACACTCTCAACTATGGCTGGGGCCAAGAGTAGAGAAGAAGTGCTTATTGACTACCCCCCATCTAAGTCTGGAATGACTCACGAGCATGAAATGCATACTTTTCTCTTTGATCAAGAAATATTGTTGTTGAGTCCTTGCTGCTGTAGCAAGGCGCTCCTAAATCCAAGCATCTGTAGGCCATTTTTGCTCTTCTCTCTGCAGGGCGTTCGATTACTGGAAAATACCAATCTCACATATGAGGATCTCTCATCTCCTGGTACTAATGACCGAATGATAAAAGTCCCTAATACAAATGAGGGTTGCAGCCAAAAAGAAGGAGACGGCACTCCACTGTGCATATGTGACACCTAGATATGCAAAGCTTCCTCTCTGAGGTCCTTTTCTACAGAAAAAGCATCTGGAAACCTAGTACTGGCAAAGCGTCGTCTCAAATGAGGCTCGGATTTCCGTCTACCCCTCCTCTCCTCTCCTAGCCTCCTACTAGCCCTTTTTCCTCTCAGCCCCAACTCTTCCCTCCTCTCCCTGTCTCTCCTCTCTCCTCTACTCCCTCTCATTGTCCCTTCCCATTGCATCTCTCCTTTATTGCCTCTCATTGTCCCTTCCTGTTCCATCTCTCCCCTCCTCTCCCTTTCTCTCCTCTCTCCTCTACTCCCTCTCATTGTCCTCTCCCGCCGTTCCATCTCTTCTCTCATCGCCCCTCCTAGCTTCTTCAGCTCACTCTCAGCCCTTCACGGGCTCTCCCCAACTCACAAAAAGGGTCGAACGGAGCTCATCGTGTTTGAGTCAGCCTGACTGCCCTGATCGACGAATGGATCCCCATTTAGTCAATCAACGTCCACTTCCACCGGCCGTGAAAACAATTATTTTTTCAAAAGACAAGTTGCAACAGCTCAATAAGGACACTAAGGTTGAGTGTTCCACTTCTCTTTTCGCACGTATCCATGGGTCCCATCCTTCCATATTACAAGCAAGGGACTGGATGTTGTCACCGTTACCTGGAGATCTCGCAAGTCACTTGATAGATCTTCGCTTGCCAGGACGAGGTTTCTTCCAGGCTCTCCAGATTCAGCTACTACAGTGCTCAAGGCCAGTCCCTTGGCACTTAGCTCTCGGAGGATATTCTCGATGCCCTGTTCTTTGGGCTTTGATCGTGTGGAGGAGGATAGTCGGGTCACTTCTCTTTTCATTAGATTTCCTGGCCTCCCACAGGTGTATCATCGACTCCTTGCCTCTATTGGAGCCATGTTCGGTTTGGTCACAAAGATCCCCCCCCTTCTTGGCATGCCCTCTTCGGTAGCAGAGGCAGTTAGATCTAATGGGGTGTCACGAGTTAGGGTCATTGTTTTTGACCCTAACATGACGGATGACCATATCATGCTTCAGCGCCCCGATAGCTCATTCTTCAAACAGAGGATAGAGATAGGAGGGAGATAGGACCAGTGCAGGGTATGCGAGATTCCTGGTCATTTCCCCAGAGATTGCCAAAGGAAAAAGAAAAGACCTAAAAGGTCTTCTGGTGCAGCTCGTTCTTGTACCACTTCGGCACAAACTACATGTCCTGTACCTTCAAAATGTGCTACTAGATCTCCGACAGATCATTGTGGACACTAGCCACTCGACCGGGACTTTCAATACCAGCACGTCCTACTCTTATTGTCCCTGTTGGATACCAGTGAGGGTTGTTGCTCCTACTTCTGCACAGGACGCCACTGGTGCCATGGTCCATTCATCTTTACAGGAAGGTGACGTCCCTTTCAGAGTTTCTGGTGTTGATGTGGTGACCCTTGTTCCCCCAGTTGTGCAGAGCAGGAGGGGTTACCCACTCATGGTTCACACGTGGAGAGAGTCAGAGCTGACAGTCACACTGAGAGTCAGTCCCTTGACCTTCCACCTCAGCAGCCCCCTTCTTCTTTGCATCATCATGTTACTTCTCTTGATAGAGGCAAGGGGGTTATCTCTTCCACAGCACCGATTGTTGCAGGGATTCTTCGCACTCCGGCTCCACACTTGGCTCACAGGAACTCTTTTGTAGCTCTGGCAAAGTTTGATATGGAGGAGTTTGCTCCCTCCACTTTAGGGGAGGCTGTTATCGAGATTCCTATACACAGAGCCTCCCCTCTGTAGGTGTGGTGATTCTTTCCCCTATTGACTTTCCACTTGATAGGAGGGGTTTTTCGCAGGAGAGGATTGTCTCTGGCACCAGGTCAGGTAAGGTCTTTCACCTGACCTTCTCTCATCGATGAGGATTGTCAGCAGCTCGAACGTTCGGAACCTAGGTGGTGTGCCACATTGCCGCCGTAGGTAGCTAATTCATAACGAGCTTCATCCAGGTGTAACTGGTGGTTCTATAGACATACTCTTTCTTCAGGAACACAAACTGGATGCTAGAGATTGTGCTAAGTCAAGCAAGTTATTTTTCCTTTTATGCAGAGGAGGGCCTCACAAAGGCTGTTTTGCAGATTTGGGATTCTCACGTACAAGATGGATAACCTCGCCTGTCACACGTGGCTTCGTCCCTCACTGATATTAGTGGATTTTTTCACTCAGTTGCTCGCACTAGGAGATGTGAGATTCTCAGGCGAGAGGTTGGCATTCGTCAGCAACTAATAGCCCTTCAGAGAGAAGAGCAGAAAAGGCTTACAGATGCTTGGGTTCAAGAGTGCCTTGCTGCAGTAAGGGCTCAGCATCAAACACTACTAGATAAGAGAGTAGAAGATGCCTTTCATGCTCGAGAGTCATTCTGGACTCAGATCGGAGGCAGAGTCAATAAGCATTTTTTCTCTACTTTTGGCCCCAAACATAGTAGAGAAAGTGTCTCTCAGCTTATCGACTCATCGGCATTCTACAGACTTTGATCCTGATGCTGTCATGCATATTGCTACTTTCTTTACGTCCCTTCTTACAGCAGATCCAGACACGCAAGCCAAAGATGATACTAGGGATGCTATTTGGCAGTGTATACCTACGTTGGTGAAACCTGATATGAGTGTCTCACTTAATGCACATTTCGCCAACACATAATTCAGGACTGCTCTTACTGCCCTTCACAAGGGCAAGTGTCTAGGTTCAGATGGGATCAGATTGGGGATCACATTACCATAGCCTTGCAGGGCATTTGGGGCTCCGGCGAGATGCTTGACTCACTTACAGAGGGACTCATTCATCTTATTCCGAAAGGTGGTTGCAGGAATTTAGTTCCCAATGGAGACCTATCACTCTATTGGGCACTCTGTTTTTTGGCGAAAGCAATCAGCCTTCGTTTGTAGGCCATCCTTCTAGACCTCATTCATGATTCGCAGACGGGCTTTGTACATGGCAAAAACATATTTGATAACATCTTCTCATTTTGGGAGGCTTCTGAGTGGGCCACACCCAATGGCACAAGGCTAGCCATTCTACTTCTGGACTTTGAGAAAGCTTATCACAGGGTAGATTGGAGCTTTCTGGAGGGAACTTTTCTTCGTTTCGGATTCACAGATGCTTGGATTAGAGGGGTATCTGCTCTCTATAGATCAGTCCACAGCAAGGTACTTATTGGACGAGTCAGGGGAGACGGGTTCCGGATCTCTAGATCAGTCCGTCTTGGATGCCCTTTAGCCCCCTTTCTTTTTTTCTTTGTGGCTGAAGCCATGAGTATCTACATCAGATCTCAAGCTGATATTGTTGGGCTGAGACTTCCATGAGGCAGGAAGATGAGCTTTTGGACAGTCAGCTGGCAGATGACACGGCTATTCTTTTGGATGCCACACCACAGACGCTCACTTCTTTCAGGACAGCCTTGGATGTGTTTTGCATGGCAGTAGGGGCACATATAAATTGGCACAAATCCAATGGCTTTTGGATCAGCGATGAGAACACTCCAGACTAGGGAGCTGATTTTGGTTTCACATGGATTCAGAGGGGGGTTTCCGTCAGGTATTTGGGATGCCAGGTAGGTGTGGGCATCTCTCCTGCACAACAGTTTTCTCCTGTGTTGGAGAGCATAAGGGGGAAACTCCTCTTTTGGAGTTCGGCCAAACTAGACTTGGCATCTAGGGCTATGGTGGTCAACTAGGTGTTATTGTCCACTGCTTGGTTTGTTTTCTCATGGTGGTGCCGCTCCAGGGATAGTATCAGTCAGCTCAAGAGACCTATCAGAAACTTTTTGTTGAGTGGACTTTATAGGACGGCAGATGCCATAGTCAAGGTGGCTTGGGAGACCCTCATACTCCCCACTAGGGAAGGGGGTCTTAATATCATCAACCCAGACTTGCAGTGCAAGGCCTTACTATGTGAGATTGTGGTCAGAGGATTGATGCCTGAACATGAGCCTTGGAAGGATTTTTTCATATGCAGCATACAAACATGTACTCCCACCTCAGGAGGAGAGTGGATGGACCGCACTAGATAGATTTTTACTTCAGCCCCACTCAGACCTCCCTTCTCTCCTCGTACGACTGCCATTCTGAAAGCTTGGGATAGCTACAAAAGTACACCTTGGAGAGTGCCACCCTCCTCTTGCAAAGAAATTAATAGGCAGCCCATTATGTGGAATGAAAGCATACTTGATGAGCGTGGCATACCACTAGGCACGTCCACTATATGCAATGGTCCAGATGGGAGAGAGGCCTTACATCCACTGTGGGATCTTGGAAAGCTTTCAGGAAGCTTCCAGAGGATCGGAGAGTTTAATGAGTTGGTCATCTCAAAGGGAGTAAAGGGAGGATTCAGCAAATCGATGCAGCCATTCCAGTGGAGTGGATGGATAGATGATATGCCCCTTATGGATTCTGTTAGAACATGGTTGAGTGTGTCCTACAATTGTGTGGGTGTGAATGTGTCTAGTAGGTGAGCAATTAGTGCCACCTACTAGAGTTAAGTAAGCTAGGTGTATGAGGTGGAGGTCTAGTGACCTCACCTATGATGTCAAAGAGAAGGCTGCCCTGCCTATAAAAGAGGCACTTGTACTTGCTATCACAATCAATCCAATGATATCAATTTGTTGCCTCAATCTTGTCTCTATCATGTGATTATCTTCTGCTCTCATGTTCCTTCACGTGGTATCAGAGCCAACCGGGCTTCCTACACTTCCTACACATGAGATGCAAGCTAGTCTGCTCCAGCCATTGCACAACTATTCTTTCCAGCTTTTCAATTTGCACGCTTAGCTTATCTGGTTCGTTTGAAGCTTTGAGTCCACCACAGCCAAATGCATCTCTATCCAATGATCTACTATCTCGTGGCTTTGCTCCTGATTCTATACCATTGGCGCTGCTTCCCGTGTCTCTAGGCTACAAATACTTGTAAATTGGCTATTCAAGAAGGATATACTCGTGCAATTCAGATGCACACAATTTTTGAATTCTAAATCGGTGATTCTTTCTGAGGCGGCGCAAGGTATTCTGCAAGGCGTAATCTTCTCTTCCCCAGCATCGTTGAATGGGCATGCTACACGGAAACACAAGGTATTATGTGAGATGCATATTGTTATCAGTTCGTAATGGCATAATCTTGTCAGCATCATTCGAACGTATTTTTCTGAGGTGGTTCTAGAGATTGTCCTATTGAGGCACATAAGACGGTGATGCATATCTGTTGGTACTCTGTCAACGGTGGCGCTTCTTCTGCCAGTTTCGATTGCCTGGTCTGTATTCATCTATTGATTCAGACAGCCTAGAGGCAGTCAACATATTTCAATCAACGCAATTTTTCATTGATATCTGGCCACTCTATAGCGTATTATTTGACATGCTGGACACATTCAGATTCTGCTACGAATTGCTTTCAACAGAGCTTGGTTGATTGGGGTGATGCATTCGTTGATAGCTGCTCTCACCATGTTTATCCTTAAGACAATTATTCTGATTCAAGATGTATAGATGGCAATGTATCTTTGTTGAGCGATTGATTGAAGAATGAAAAGATACAAGCAAGGGGCAAGGTTTGCTAAATGGCAAGCTGTAGTCAGTATTCCTAATGGTCATTTTGTGCTAGTTGTTCAAGTGACTGCATGGGGTCTTGCACGATATGATGCAATTTCTCGCGACAGCAGTATGTTTCCAATTGTAGATCCTGAGATTCTCTTGGATGGTGACCATGATCGGACACTTACAGTTGCAGAAAAGGATGGGAATAAGGTCTTTTACTTCCTCTTCCTTGCCGAAAACAGTGTGGTGTATGAAGGCAACCTGTTGAAACCGCCAATGTGCATAAAATTTAGACACTACAACATCCCATACATATTGATGGTTCGGTTTTATGCAAGATCTACACACAATTATAATAGGAGTGCCTATGTTTGGAGTCTTTCTATGTTGGCCTGTAAGGATGCAATGAATAATCAGTCATACACCTCTCGAGAGTCTACTACAGCAGAATACCTACTTCAAGAAGCCTCTTATATTGCTGTGGAGACCACCACTAGACAATGATATCGAAGCATCATTTCACCACAGCAAGGGGGATCTATTTCTCCTCAAGGAGATGGGTCACTCATTTTTCACCTTAATCAGTGAGTCATGGGTACTCTGCCCGGGATGACCCCCAAAATGAATGGAATAAAAGTTTGTGGTTGTCAGAGTCCATAAAGGTTCTCAGCCTTGGATAGTCCTCCTAAATCGATGTTTATTTTTCTATTTCTTGTGTGTGGCTCCTAGTCCCTTGTCAATCCCTACTTGGAGCCAGGGGGGGATGTGTTCTGTGGGAATCATGTATTGGCCATTGATAGGAGATGTATTGAGGGAACATTTTGGCTTTGATAGGTCTATTTGTTGGTGCATTGGTCTCCTAGACCTCTGAGTTGATCATGCATCCATGCATGATGAGCCTCTGAGCCATGCTAGATGAGATTTCTATGTTATGCTCGCTACCCTCTGAGCCATGCTCACTTGCCTCTGAGATTGTGTGGGAGACATGTCTAGTTCTAGACCAGCATGCACAGTTTTGATGACCATCATTGTCATATTATGTTCTTGGTTCCATTCCAGTAGTCCCTCACCTTTCCTCCATGGGGGGGTGTTAGAACATGGAGTCAAGTTGAGTGTGTCCTAGAGTCTTAGGGTGTCATTGTGTGGGTGTGAATGTGTCTAGTAGGTGAGCAATTAGTGCCACCTCCTAGAGTTAAGCAAGTTAGGTGTATGAGGTGGAGGTCTAGTGACCTCACCTATGATGTCAAAGAGAAGGCTGCCCTACCTATAAAAGAGGCACTTGTACTTGCTATCACAATCAATCCAATGATATCAATTTGTTGCCTCAATCTTGTCTCTATCATGTGATTATCTTTTGCTCTCATGTTCCTTCAGATTCCACTTGGTTGGGTGTTTTCACTCAGGTTATTGCTTTGCGGGATGCACATGAGGATGCCGTGGTTTCTTTTTTTGCAAAGAAAGGAACCTTCTATTAATGCTTGAAAAACTTCATACAAAACAGCAGCCCAAAAGGTATTGAGTATGGAAAAAAACCCCGGATAAAGGCTGAAAGAAGAAACCCCAGCCTCTGTTCTAGAGAAACCCAGCTCACCGCCTAGGGAATCTCTGGTACAGGGGCTAATAGCCAAGTGGGGAGACTATACAACCAGTGAATCCCTCGCGGAGTAGTAGAAAACTCCTGCAGGCCAAGCCTTGGAGAAACGTGTGTGCCTCGCGACAGTCGCCGCCCTAGAGCCCGAAGTCCCACGCTTCCAGGTGGAGCGCAGGGTGTAGATGATATCCAGTCAGATGGCGACCAAGGTAGGCGAGGGTGGAACCTGATGCTCACACATCACGAGACTACAGCGAGCAACCCAAATGTTCCATGCCGTGATACTGGCTAGTACCTCCCACACGCTATCCTCCCGAGGGGAATGAGGATCTGGGATATCAGGGGGACTGCCTCATGGAGCTCTATCCTCTGAATGCTCTGACCCTGTATCTGGTCAGCTGGAGAGACCTCATCAATCTGGAACATGTGACCTGCCTCAGTCAATCGGTGTAGTCCCTTTGAAGGCTGTGCATGCGGATCATAATCCTGAGGGCTCCCATCCAGATCCTCACTGCGCTACAACAACTCTAGAGGCACTGAGGCATCATCTCCAGAATCTAGTAGAATAGCAGTGACACTATCCCTTCACCCTCATGTGCTCCAACCACGGGCCTATGGGCAAGCCTCTGCAGGCGGCCAGCCAGAAGTAGGAGATCTTTCTCGGCCGCGAACTGGACCGTAAATTCGTCCAAAACCTCGAATGGACCACCTGGGGCACCCTATGGGCCACCCAATTCCTCTCCCTTGAAGGGGTCCAAGCCGAAGAGTCCATCTAAAGCCTCTTGCCAATCTGAGTGGTATAGGAACAGAAGGGCACCTCATCCACTTGCCCGGCGAGGCCAATCCTAGAAGGCCAAAACCACTCTCTCGGATCCCACAGGGGCCTACCTTCCCAAAGCCAGAGGCGCCATCTGGGGGCATCCTGCTCTAGGATGCTGGGAGGATCAATGTGCCACTCCTTCCCCAATCGGCACCCAGCTCTGATCATCTGCCAATGAATCCCATCCAGATTCCTTGTTGAAGAAAATGGGCAGCTATGGAGGCTCAAACTCTACCAAGGCTAGAGGTGAAGACATGATTTAGATCCACAAATCACTCCTTGATAATCTCAATCACACCTATCAATCACATCTACCATCCATGCATACGCCTTCAAATCCCGAAGACATGTACCCATGACTCCAACTATCAAGGTTTTCCCTTAAAACACTCCCGTCCACCTCTGGGTTTCTCTAAGTGTGAGTGCTTGAAGTAGGCCTCCAGGCCCTACACGGAAGAAACCAGGCTGCGTTTTGCCTCGCTGAATCATCATCCTCAAGGAGACCCCAGTCCGACAAAATTGAGACAACAATCTGTTGTCCATCCACATATGGAGTCCCTCCCACCAAGACTCCGGGATGGCTGGGTCAATCTCCCTCATTTGCTGCCCTGCCCCTTGCATATGCGCTATCGCTCTCACCTCTGCCTCCATGGGCTTTTTGCTCCATCTGCCAAAGGAGCAAGCCGAGCCACTGTCCCACTGTGCCCATCCAATGTGAGTCCGCTGCCCGAGCATATGTCCATCTTGATCCCTGATCTCCAGGTGCCAAATAAGGGGCTGATGCTCGAACTCCTCTCTACAATGGGGTTGAGAACGGATGAGGCCCCCTGCTAATCTCTACTAGACCCTATGGAAGCTCCTCATTATAGGGGAAGCCTCCCCGTAAGGGGGGCCTCTGAAAAGATCCATCTATGTGAATGCTGCCACTGCCCCCAGTGCGTGGGGTGTTCTTGAGAAGCCCTCGCTGTAAGAAGAGCTTCTAGGGCTCTACGCCAGGAGTGAGGCCAGTAGAGCAGGTGCGGATCAATGATACCCAAGCCTCCCAATGCCTGCGGCATGATCACCATCTACCAAGCAACTTGGGCTTTAGTATTCCTCGTGCCGTCCAATCCTGCCCAAAGGAAATTTCGAACCAAATGTGCTGTCCAATGCACCATCTATGAAAATACCAGCAGGAGGCAATGTACTAGGCCGTGGCAAGAAGCATTTGGTTTGCCACTAAGGCACAGCCCGCTAGGGAGAGTTTGGCTGAGCTCCACCAGTAGAGAAGCTTGCGTTGGACACTCTCGAGGGCCGGGGCGATCTGCTACTCTGCTGTAATATCAATACCCACTTGGCATCCGAGGTATCTCGCTGTTTAGCCCGGCAGTATCCAGTGGAAGCCAAAGTCAATCCCCCACTCTTGAATCTCCCGTGTCTCCTTAGACCTTGTGAAGAAACCGATGGATTTTGTCCAATTGATCCATGCACCTGAGGCCTCACAGTAGATAGCTAGGGATCCATTGACTCTCTTCAAGCTCGCTGTGGTGCGCTCTACATACGAGGCTGTGTCATCTACAAACTTTGAGTCTAGCAGCTCCTCCTGTCTAATTGGGAGCCTCGACACTGAGAGGCCCACCACCTGCGATCTCAAGTAGTAGCCCAATGCCTCCGCCACAAAAAGGAAAGAAAGGGAGCTAGGGGGCAGCCCTAATGGACTGAGCGAGAGAGAGGAAAGGACTCGCCCGTGTGTCCACCGACAAGCATCTGACTAGAGCTCCCCACATAAAGCGCAGAGAGTCCTCTAATCCATCTGTCTAAGAAACTCAACCTGTGCATAGTGTCCTCTAGGAAAAACCACTCCACCCTATCGTAAGCCTTCTCAAAATCCAAGAGAAGGATGGCCAAAGGTTGTAACTCCTCCTTGGCCCAATCCACTACCTCCCAGAAGGTGAAAATGTTGTGCAAGATGCTGCACTCTTGAACACAGCCAGTCTGCGTGTCACGGATGATGTTGGTGAGATGAGGCCACAACCGCAAACTCAAGACCTTAACGAGGATCTTGTATGCGGTGTCAAGCAGGGTGATCCGGTCTCCATTGCCGAATGTCTGACCAATGCCCCTCTTTCGGGATCAAACCAATCCACCCCCTTTTTAGGGACTGAGGAAGGTAGTCCGTGTCAAAGATCTCCTAGCAGGCTAAACAGAAAGGGGTGGAAATGATCTCCTAGAAGTTTCGAAAGAAGGCCGGAGTCAAGCCATCTTCGCCAGGACACTTCTAAGTCGGGAGGGCCTTGAGGGCATCCTAGAGCTCCTCATCTATGAAAGGCTCCTCTAGACTCCTGTACAACTCCCGCGGGACTACCGTTGGAACACGGTCCCAAACTAGCTCACGGGCCACAAAGATGGAGTTACCCTCTCCGCTTGGAGCTGGTTGTAGAAAGCCGTGGTCAGCTCTAGAATCTCATGTGGATCAGTGTGCATAATGCCTTGCAGATCCCGTAAACGTTGTAACTGTGTGCCTTGTGAAAGATCCAATATATGATCGCCACTAAGCCTAGTGTACACAAGATCAGTAGAAGAACTAAGGAGGCTCAAAGCACACTAAATAAGACATGAGAGGGAGATAGCAAATCTATATCTCTTTCAATGTGTGTGTACTCAACAATACATGATAGGCCTCTTATAGAGAGTGCCCTTTGAATAGTCAACCATGTGGGATCCTCTCATCCACATATGTCCTTGTGGATATCCTCGATCCAGATCTCCACATCATGTAGTCCACATGCTAGGGTGGCTACTTTGATTCTTTCCTATACCACACCTAAGCCTCTAATTCATGTGCTCATGGCACCACAACTCTCAACAACTCCCCTTAGTGCCATGATCCTTTGGCTACTTCAAGGTGGTCAGATGTGAGTTAAATTCCATCACCTCCCCTTAGTGCATGCATTGCTACTTAAGGTGGTCAACTGTGGGTATTACAAGATCAAATCCTCCCCTAGGTGCTTACATGGCTACTCTCAGGTGGTCAGGTTTGATTTACAAACATATGGGCTGAAGGTGGCAAGGTTGTTGCTTCTCAATGCTTGATGTTGATGGCATTCGCTTCTTTGCTTGATGTAGCTTGATGCATGATGCTTTGTTCTTCCATGTGCCTTGATGCTTTATGTGTGGATGCCATGCTTTGTGCTATGGTCATCTCATGCACTTGTGCTTTTGGCTTGCTTTTTACGTTCATGAGTCGCTTTTCCATTTGTTACAAAGGTCCTACCAATTGATTTCTTTCAATATTGGCAGTGTCTAATTGCTACCAATGATTCTGATCTTACAGGCGTGTAGAGCTCGAAAAGATGATCACTTTTTCTTTTTTGAGCGTGTGCAAATTCTTTTTGGATTGAAAGTTACAGCTTGTCAAAATTTTGATCAAGAAGAGGGGCCTTTGATGATGTGGCTTTGGTTGTTCACATGCTGCTTCCAGAATTGTGCTTAGAAAGGGACTATGCTTGGGTGGCATTGTGGTGATCTTCTAACCCAGCTTAGTAAACCAGCCTATCAATCACATCTACCATCCATGCATACGCCTTCAAATCCCAAAGACATGTACCCATGACTCCAACTATAAAGGTTTGCCCTTAAAACACTCCCGTCCATCTCTGGGTTTCTCTTAGTGTGAGTGCCTGAAGTAGGCCTCCAGGCCCTACACGGAAGAAACCAGGCTGCGTTTTGCCTCGCTGAATCATCATCCTCAAGGAGACCCTAGTCTGAGAAAATTGAACCAACAATCTGCTGTCCATCCACATATGGAGTCCCTCCCACCAAGACTCCAGGATGGCTAGGTCAATCTCCCTCATTTGCTGCCCTGCCCTGCCCCTTGCATATGCACTATCGCTCCAAGCCTCACCTCTCCCTCCATGGGCTTTCTGCTCCATCTGCCAAAGGAGCAAGCCGAGCCACTGTCCCACTGTGCCCATCCAATGTGAGTCCGCTGCCCGAGCATATGTCCATCTTGATCCCTGATCTCCAGGTGCCAAATGAGGGGCTGATGCTCGAACTCCTCTCTACAACGGGGCTGAGCACGGATGAGGCCCCCTGCTAATCTCTACTAGACCCGATGGAGGCTCCTCATTATAGGGGAAGCCTCCCCGTAAGGGGGGCCTCTGAAAAGATCCATCTATGTGAATGCTGCCACTGCCTCCAGTGCGTGGGGTGATCCTGAGAAGCCCTCGCTGTAAGAAGAGCTTCTAGGGCTCTGCACCAGGAGTGAGGCCAGTAGAGCATGTGCGGATCAATGATACCCAAGCCTCCCAATGCCTGCGGCGTGATCACCATCTACCAAGCAACTTGGGCTCTAGTACTCCTCGTGCTGTCCAATCCTGCCCAAAGGAAATTTCGAACCAAATGTGCTGTCCAATGCACCATCTATGAAAATACCAGCAGGAGGCAATGTACTAGGCCGTGGCAAGAAGCACTTGGTTTGCCACTAAGGCACAGCCCGCTAGGGAGAGTTTGGCTACCAGTAGAGAAGCTTGCGTTGGACACTCTCGAGGGCCGGGGCGATCTGCTACTCTGCTGTAATATCAATACCCACCTGGCATCCAAGGTATCTCGCTGTTTAGCCCCGCAGTATCCAGTGGAAGCCAAAGTCAATCCCCCACTCTTGAATCTCCCGTGTCTCCTTAGACCCTTGTGAAGAAACCGATGGATTTTGTCCAGTTGATCCATGCACCTGAGGCCTCGCAGTAGATAGCTAGGGATCCCTTGACTCTCTTCAAGCTTGCTGTGGTGCGCTCTACGTACGAGGCTGTGTCATCTACAAACTTTGAGTCTAGCAGCTCCTCCTGTCTAATTGGGAGCCTCGACCTTGAGAGGCCCACCACCTACGATCTCAAGTAGTAGCCCAATGCCTCCGCCACAAAAAGGAAAGAAAGGGAGCTAGGGGGCAGCCCTAACGGACTGAGCGAGAGAGAGGAAAGGCCTCGCCCGTGTGTCCACCGACAAGAATCTGACTAGAGCTCCCCACATAAAGCGCAGAGAGTCCTCTAATCCATCTGTCTAAGAAACTCAACCTGTGCATAGTGTCCTCTAGGAAAAACCACTCCACCCTATCGTAAGCCTTCTCAAAATCCAAGAGAAGGATGGCCAAAGGTTGTAACTCCTCCTTGGCCCAATCCACTGCCTCCCAGAAGGTGAAAATGTTGTCCAGGATGCTGCACTCTTGAACACATCCAGTCTGCGTGTCATGGATGATGTCGGTGAGATGAGGCCGCAACCGCAAACTCAAGACCTTAGCGAGGATCTTGTATGCGGTGTCAAGCAAGGTGATCCGGTCTCCATTGCCGAATGTCTGACCAATGCCCCTCTTTCGGGATCAAACCAATCCACCTCCTTTTTAGGGACTGAGGAAGGTAGCCCGTCTCAAAGATCTCCTGGCAGGCTAAACAGAAAGGGGTGGAAATGATATCCTAGAAGTTTCGAAAGAAGGCCAGAGTCAAGCCATCTTCGCCAGGACACTTCTAAGTCGGGAGGGCCTTGAGGGCATCCTAGAGCTCCTCATCTATGGAAGGCTCCTCTAGACTCCTGTATAACTCCCACGGGACTACCGTTGGAACACAGTCCCAAACTAGCTCACGGGCCACAAGACAAGCTGGAGTCACCCTCTCCGCTTGGAGCTGGTTGTAGAAAGCCGTGGTCAGCTCTAGAATCTCATGTGGATCAGTGTGCATAATGCCCTGCAGATCCCGTAAACGTTGTAACTGTGTGCCTTGTGAAAGATCCAATATATGATCGCCACTAAGCCTAGTGCACACAAGATCAACAGATTAACTAAGGAGGCTCAAAGCACACTAAATAAGACATGAGAGGGAGATAGCAAATCTATATCTCTTTCAATGTGTGTGTACTCAGCAATACATGATAGGCCTCTTATAGAGAGTGCCCTTTGAATAGTCAACCATGTGGGATCCTCTCATCCACATCTGTCCTTGTGGATATCCTCAATCCAGATCTCCACATCATGTAGTCCACATCCTAGGGTGGCTACTTTGATTCTTTCCTATACCACACCTTAGCCTCTAATTCATGTGCTCATGGCACCACAACTCTCAACACCTCCCCTTGGTGCCATGATCCTTTGGCTACTGCAAGGTGGTCAGATGTGAGTTACATTCCATCACCTCCCCTTAGTGCATGCATTGCTACTTAAGGTGGTCAACTGTGGGTATTACAAGATCAAATCCTCCCCTAGGTGCTTACATGGCTACTCTCAAGTGGTCAGGTTTGATTTACAAACATATGAGCTGAAGGTGGCAAGGTTGTTGCTTCTCAATGCTTGATGTTGATGGCATTCGCTTCTTTGCTTGATGTAGCTTGATGCATGATGCTTTGTTCTTCCATGTGCCTTGATGCTTTATGTGTGGATGCCATGCTTTGTGCTATGGTCATCTCATGCACTTGTGCTTTCGGCTTGCTTTTTACGTTCATGCATCGCTTTTCCATTTGTTACAAAGGTCTTACCAATTGATTTCTTTCAATATTGGCAGTGTCTAATTGCTAACAATGATTCTGATCTAACAGGCATATAGAGCTCAAAAAGATGATCAATTTTTCTTTTTGGAGCGTGCGCAAATTCTTTCTGGATTGAAAGTTATAGCTTGTCAAAATTTTGATCAAGAAGAGGGGCCTTTGATGATGTGGCTTTGGTTGTTCACATGCTGCTTGCAGGATTGTGCTTAGAAAGGGACTATGCTTGGGTGGCATTATGGTAATCTAGCTTAGTTAACCAGCCTTGTCTTGAAGGCTAACCCGGATTAAACTCCACCTGGGAGTGGCTGTCGTTCAAAGCTGTCTGGTCTTTGTGAGCTTTGGAGCAGTCATGCAGGATGCGTGAGGTGGAGCACTATAGAAGACTTTGGCAGCTAAATAATTGAGTAGGTCGTGGAGGAGCCGCTCGTGTTGCTGGAGTAGCAAGGTCGATGGAGCTGGCTCTGCGGAAGGAGGTCGTAGCTATAGAGAGCTTTTGAAGCGGACGTTCGTGGGCTGTAGCTTTGTGCTTAGAGCCTTAGAGCCAGGAGCTTTGACTGTAGGGAGCAATGGCGCTGCAGAGTTGGAGAGCGACGAAGGCTTGGATGCATATGGAGGCGTTGAAGTGTCGTTGGCCTCTGATCTGGAGAGATGTGCGTCAGATTGTTGGAGTTCTGCTAGACTTTCCCGTGGGCCGCCGGTGATGGAGCTGGCCTTGTTTGCTGCTAGCAAGTCGAATATGGAGACGCAGAGGCCATTTTGGTTGTTGGTTGGCTGCAGGGGGGCTTGGCTGTGCGGGCGCCGTTTCGCTAGAGCGCTGTAGAGAGCTCTTGAGTCGTGGCGTTGGAGCATAGTTACGTTGAGTCATTGAAGACAAGGTGGTTCTGCTGGAGACCCAATTGGGCTGAGTCGTGTGCTGTAGCTATGGCTGTTTGTCAATGGACGTGTGGGTTGCCAGAGCTAGCCGTGAGCCACTGCTCATTGGCATCGATTGAGCTAGCCGTCCCTTGTTCATATAATCTTTCTTTGCGCCAGTGTTGTAGAGTGGGTATACAAGCGCTGTGAGGTCGTGCAAGTCGTTGTGGCCTTCAGAGCCGCAAGGTTTGCTGGAGTGTGCAGAAGAGTCACTCAAAGGTCTCTCTTTCTCTCTCTATTGCACTCAGAGAGAGTCTCTCCCACTCAAAAACTCACTCAAACAGAATGGACATAAATCTCACTCTCACAAATCAATCCTTTCTCCCTAAAGATGATACTATTGTGCCATTTTTTTTTTCTTTTTCTTAACTAGCCATGCCAAAAATGAGAAACAACAATATACAAACACACTAATCTACAAACTAGACTTAGTGGATGACCGGAAGCTTTGACATCGTGTGAAAGATCTAATATATGAACGCCACTAAGCCTAGTGCACGCAAGATCAGCGGAAGAACTAAGGAGGCTCAAAGCACACTAAATAAGACATGAGAGGGAGATAACAAATCTATATCTCTTTCAATGTGTGTGTACTCAACAATACATGATAGGCCTCTTATAGAGAGTGCCCTTTGAATAGTCAACCATGTGGGATCCTCTCATCCACATCTCTCCTTGTGGATATCCTCAATCCACATCTCCACATCATGTAGTCCACATCCTAGGGTGGCTACTTTGATTCTTTCCTATACCACACCTTAGCCTCTAATTCATGTGCTCATGGCACCACAACTCTCAACATGCTTGTCGATCGAGGCCCAGTGGTCTAAAAGAACTGCTTCGTCATCCTATCCCCCTGCTGTACCCAACGGGCCCAGGTGGAGCGGTAGGAGAATTCAGCCCGCTGAACCTTTGTGTCCTGGAGATCAAGGTGCGCGCTCTCATATCTATCACTAAGCCACTAGGATCTTGGGTCCTGCTCCCTGAGCCTCTCTATGGAAGCGATGCCTCGATGTAGTGCACGCTCACGCTCCTGCAAAGCCCTCCTCCCCGTCTAAGGGCAGGAGACTACAACTCCTCACTGCTCCTTTGAATCACATCTAAGGGCGTGAGTTGCAGGGTGCTGACTCTGGCTGCTGCCAAATCTCTGCCATAGTCTGCTGAACCTCCTCATCCTGCAGGAGGTCCTCTGGAATGCATAGCCCCTTTTGGGGAAGACCCCGGTGGGGCTGCTCTAGGTAGAGTACTGTTGGAGAGTGGTCTGGCATCGTGGTGCTTGCTAGAATCCATGTAGAGCCACCTCTATGGAGTGCCCAGTCCACAATGTAGAAGCGATCCAGCCTCTCAAGCAGTCCATCATGTCTTCTCTGGCCGAATGAGAAGAGGAGGCTTGCATGTATCTTGGTGAACACTGGCTCTTGCCACTGATCGTGAAGATGAACTGCTCCCACGTGCTCCGCTCTGCTGTTGGCATCTTGGAAAAGGAGGCACCACTGTGCTTGTCCTCCCCAAACTCCAGGTTGTTGAAGTCTCCTCCAACAATCTAGGAGTCAACATCTGGCAGACATTCTGTCAGCCTCCTCCAAAAGGCCAGACGGTGCTGTCTGCACGATGGGGCACACATTCAGGATCCCAATCCTGGCTAGGAGTAGTTTAACTGCTTCGATTGGCCCTCCTGCAATGCGTCTTGAAATGTCGTATTGTGATTTTGGTCGCAGACATCGTGATAAATATCGACTTTGGATTCAAGCATCCATTCAAGGGTTGTAAGAGTGCCGAAGGGAGCGCAGCAGTGAAGCAGCGTACTCCTGAGAAGGAAAGGAACTTTCCTCCTCAGAAGGGCTGCATCGACACCCATATGCTCCACCAGCTCCTCCTCCCTGCCTTGACAGAGGAGGAACAAAGATTGGAGCCACAAGATGCTAAAGAGACCCTTACAGAAAAAATGGTGGATCCTACTAATACAGCTACAAGTAAAAAACCAAGAGGAACCAAAAGATATCATCAGGATAAAATCACCAGCGACTCCAACTGACAAACAGTGAATTCATCAAGCAGAAGTGACTGTGGGAGTTCTATAGTCTCTGTACCATCAACATAAGGAGGGATTACTGAAGTTTCAAAGGAGCAGGCTGACAGAGCTATCTCACAATTGGTATCTTCTTTTAATATTTTTTCTAGCTACCACCTTCACAAAGCTTTCAGGGAAGGCCATGAGAGATTTAAAAAGCACATGATAACAAATTGACTAGACTGTAGACAGAGGTCAAAACAGTTATAGAGGGGAAAAAGCCACTGGGATGTAGGAGAGGGAAGAGTTGCTAAAAAGCCAGAAAGAATCTCAAAAGTAGAAAAAACCCAATTAGCTTTGGTAGAGCTCAGAAATTAAAATGCAGTGATTTGTGAGAAGACACAGAGATTATAGGAATTACTGACCACCGCTAAAACCACTATAGTCCAGGAGCAGTAGTGGTCCAGCCCTATCTACTTTTGATGGGTCTCAAGCCCATGGCCGACAAACTCCCATGCTGCATCAACATGAATTTGCTGGGAGAATTTCTCTCGACATATGACTACAACACCAGGGGCTCTGTCCTTCATGATGGGAAGGGTGTTCCACATACAAGAGACACTTCTTTTTAACTTATGCATGTGTATGATTACAATGTACTCATAATCAGCTTGTAACAATTGGTATATAGGTGTAAATTTTTCTTGAAGAGTAATCCATTAGATGGATGTGCTATTTTGTGAGGTATGTCCAATTTTTTTAAATCTATGTTGTAGGGAAGGCATATTCCATCATCCTGCACATCTGGCATTCACTAGGTATGCTTATGGTTTAGTATGTATAAGTTTTAGTGTTACTAGGATTTCAAGAGGATGTTGGAAGTGAGTGACATGTTGGAAGAGGATGTTAGAAGTGAGTAACATGTGGATTATCTATGATGGTGCTTGGAGAATTAGCTTTAGATTGTCCTTAAAAGCATTTCTTATAGTAACAGTAAACACTCAATTCTTAGACATGGTTCAAATGTTCCTGTGATACCGTGAGTAGAACACTAGGTTTTCTGTAATCCTAACATACAATGACTATCGTGTGGGAAGATATTTAGTGGGGCTCCACTATTAGACATCCCTTACTCCAGGAAACTGAGCTACTTAACCGAACTTTTTTGACCTGTCACGAATCAGCAATCAATGCTATCTCTTGACCTCTAAAGTGCTGTTTTAAGAGCATGCATATAAGTATCTTATACAAGGCCTTACCTGCATAAGGCAGGAGAATTTTCTTTGTCATACAATTTGAAGATGAATTCCATCCTCAAATATCTGTTCCTGATTTTCTTTCAATATTTTTAGTATGGACCCTAGCGTTTGCTGGCAATCCAAAACTTGGCACATTTAGGACTCAAAATAGAGCACCTTTCTGTTTCGATTGCAGTTCTTTTTTCTGAGTTTAAGTGAAGCTATCATGCCTAAAGTACGGAACATCTCCTCATTTTCTCCAGAGTCAAAAGTATCAGCTAACGTTGAAACTTTAAAACCTTTATGTAATCTCTTGTACAATTCAGGTACCTGTCAACATGGTTGGTGTTGGATGTGTCATCAGCAATCCCATTTCAGATGCTTGCTCTTGTCACCACAGAAAAGCTTGGTAAAGGTTTAGCATACAATTTGCTGAGTATGCTACGGCTTTGGCGGCTGCGGAGAGTTAGTGCTTTGTTTGCTAGGTGATCTCCCATATCTTGTATTCTTAGACATATATATCATAAAAATATAAGCCTCTCACTGGACATCTCTCTGCTTTTTCCAGAGACATTGACAATTTGCTACAAGGGATGTGAGAGACTTAATGAGTTTCAAAATGATATCTGATAATTTATCTGATGTAACAGGCTGGAAAAAGACATCCACATCAGCTACTTTTGGATTCGATGCTTAAAACTCCTTGGTGTAAGAGAATTTACTGTTCTTAAAGAAAGGACTGTTATTATTTCTAGGGTAAAGATGCAATGAGCACCCCTAAAGGCAAGGCTGTATGTTAACATAAAACTAGCCAAGCTGGAAAAGCGTATCTCTTTCTCTCTATTGGAACAAGGAAAGAATAAGTTCCAGAGCCGAATTTGAACTGTTCTCTGGAACGATCCTCTTGTTTCTGAAAGGAGTAACCTGATGACATCACCCCATGTCATAAAGTAAATATTCCAGGATCATATAATACAAGTAAATATTCCAGGATCATATAATGCTCTGCTGTGATGACATTGTCCCGTGTCATAAATTAAATATTCCAGAATTGACACCAGAAATAATTCAAAGAAACCCTCTGACCCACCCTCTCAAAAAAAAGCAAAACAAGAGTATGAGAGCAACTTCCATTGGAATTGACACAAATGATCTCCATGCTAAAAAATATAAATATCTCAGAATTGATTCAGTCTGTTCTAGGATGCAAGACCTCGATATTCATTTTTTGCAGCAGCCCGGGCAACTCCTCTCTTTCTTTGTGAAGATATCTCATTGTCAAGAGTAGAGTAGGATGACCCTTAGAGAAAAATACTTCTCCCTCAAAGAAAGCAAAACACGATTATGAGAACAACTTCCTTTGGACTGACACAAATGATCTCTATCTGAGGTGGGGGCTTGCTCTCACTAATTTTCAATTGATCTCTATCTGAGGCCACTAATGCGAGGACAGTGGTCCCTACTGAAGGCACATGGTAGGAGGAATGGACTGGAAAAGAAATGGAAGAACTAGAAAGCAATGAAAGGAAATTGAAAGTACAAAAAGCAATGATAACCAAAATACTCACATGATAGAAAAGCTTGATGTAGGCCAATCTGATGCTAGACAAGTACAACACTATATAGTGTGACACTAGACTCTAGAAAGCCAAAGTGTCTATGCGATAACTCCCAATATGACACATGGCATGTCTAGGACTCACTAGACTATAAAAACACCTAGAACACTCACTTGGACTTCATGATCCAACACCCCCCCCATGAAGGAAATGTGAGGGACTACTGGAATGGAACTAAAAACAGAACATGACAATGATGGAGTCTACTGCTTTGTGCACCCCAAGTAGCTCAGTGGCTCAAATGAAGCACGGCTACCTGACCAACACATCGGTCTAGGGAATGCACCAACATCCTGAACTCAGCCAGGCCCGATAAAGAGACCCATCAAAGCCAATAGAAAGAATCCCACAATACATCCCCCCCTCGCTTCATAGCAGGACATGGTAGGAAGCTACACACGACTCATAAAGGAAATAAAACATCATTTGAGGAGGACTATCCAAGGCTGAGAACCTTTATTGACTCGATGACTAGAAGATTATTACATCAAATTTTTGGGGACTGCCCAGGGTAGAGTACCCAAGTACATCAAGCTCATGTAAAACTTAAAATACAAAGTCACGATCATTAGGATCAGAGGTCTTTGGATGGAGAGAGAGATCTTGGATGTGAGCCGTGAGAGCATGTGTCGCTGATGGCAGGTCTTCATCTACTTCCTCTGCTTCACTATGGACGGCCACAACCAAATTGGCATGGTCTTTGATTTTTTGCTTGGCAAGTTTCTTGAAGCAACGATCCTCGGTGTGACCAAGCTTCCCACAGTATGTGCACTTGAGAGGTTTAAATTTACCTTTATCCTTTGAAAAAAGTGCAGTAGCGTCAGGAGTATTGGTATACCTCCGTTCATGGTCAAGTAGCATGGCCACCATGCCATGGAAGTCCATCTTTGCTACCTGTAGTGCTGGAATGACCTCCTGGTACTTTGGAATGTCTTCAATGCTTGAGAGGAGGACAACAACTTGATCATCTGTCCCTACAAGGGCCTTCAAAGCAACAAGTTGTGTGATGAGGGACTCCATGTGATTTAGATGCTATTGAAGAGTGTCTTCATGCTTCATGGTGAGCTTGAAGAACTCTTGGCGAAGAAATACCTTGGAATTGATGAGTTGGTTGCCAAACAAGTGCTCTAACTTGCTCCACAACTCATGGGTAGTGAGCTGAAAATCAAGGTGATGAATGACAGTATCAACAAAAGCTAAACCAAAAGAGATTGCCTTGTCATTTTGAGCTTGTCGTTGGAGAAGCTTCTCTTCATCATCGTGGGACTCCCTTGATTTCTCATTTACAATCGGCCATAGATTATCATCTCGATCTCCACGATGAGGCTCCGGTGGAGGAGAAGAGAAGAGGTAGCTCTCCAAGGGGGAGGAGGGAGAGTAACTTCATTGGCCTCCCTCACCTCAACCTATTGGAAGGGGAAGGAGAGATAAGGCTAGAAGCATGGCTTTGATACCAGATGAAGGCACGTGGTAGGAGGAACGGAATGGAAAAGAAATGGAAGAACTAGAAAGCAATGAAAGGAAGTAGAAAGTACAAAGCAATGATAACCAAAATACTCACATGATAGAAAAGCCTGATGTAGACCACTCTGATGTGACACTAGACAAGTACGACTTTGTGAACCAAGAAGTGGACAATGAGCACTACATAGACTGGCTTGAAGATCCAAAGTGTATATGGGATAACTCCCAATATGACGCATGGCATGTCTAGGACTCACTAGACTATAAAAACACACCTAGAACACTCAGTTTGACTTCATGATCCGACACCTACATGAAATCAAGAAACAGAGAGCGATGCAATATATGTGATGAGTGCAAAGGCACTGGAAGCAACCCAGTACGGGTGAGTAGGGGTGCTATCATATGAATGTGCAGCAAGGAAGGGATGCAATGAGGAATGAGTGTATAACGAGTGCTACAGCACGAAAATACAGAAGGAATGCAACGGGAATGTCGGGATGCAAGTGTCCAAGGGGTACGAAGAACATACAAGGGGTATGAAGGACCAATGCTTCTAGAGATGTAATTCAGCCCAGTACAACGCCACACCTTCACCAAGAGATTACACACGGTGAGCTTGTAGCTCTAGCCTCTCTGAATGATGCTCTCCTCCACCTTCAGCCTTTCGTTCATCTTGGTTGGGATCATCCTTGGCGTCTTCCCATTGGTGTAATCTCCTCCCTTCATTCTCATTGGTTATCCTCCTATCTCACTTAGCCGATCTGCTACTCCATCTCATGACTTTGTTGATTTTTTGACTACGCCATCCTCATTGATGCTACCTTAACTTCGTCATGTGTGTTAGCCGACCGTTCAGCTCTCCATTCAGCACCTCGTCGCTCAAATCCCGTCAGCAGTTTGTGATTCAAGGAGTCACGGGTGCTGACTGCGTTATTGTCGCTGAGTTGAGGAGCTGGTAATGGTCGTGAGCGTCGCTCTGAAAGTCTGTTTGGAGAGGCGCTAGGAGCTAAGAGCCCGCGAGCGTGGGAGTCCTTGGTTTGATCCGTTTCGATCTTTCAGCGAGCCAAACGGCGTCTATCGACACGGCTTTAGCGCTTTGCATGATGCAACTAAAACAGTCGGGAGCCAATCATGTGCAGATCGTTGGGCGTCTAGAGGTGTTGAGGTCGCTGGAGCGTTGGAGCGCTCTGGCAGAGAGCCGTGAGGGTCTACTAGCAGCAAAAGGTGGGCTCTCGCACTCGCTCCTTCCGGGGATTTGCTTCTCAGCTAGTGGGGAGGAGCAGTCGAACCCCACACTGTTTGATGTGATGATGGGGCAGCAAATGTTCAACATGATGGAGGAGTGGCTAGGCCCTTAGGGGAGGGAACTGTGGGTCTCCCATGGGCTTGACCGATTGTCCGGGGCCTTTTGGAGGCGCTTGACCGATTGTCTCTCGGATGTAGACTCGTGGATTGTTGGAGGGGACTTGAACAATCTTGAGTTCGGAGAAGACAAACAAGGGGGTGCTTCTTTCTTCGAAATGCCCACAGCGTAGAAGAGTACTTGGGAGCAGTTTATCTTTTCGGTCTGCGGCAGGGACCTCTGGAGGGAGGCTGAGTTCTCCAGGACCCCTGGCAGTCTTAGTATCTCGTTTGGCCAGCGCCGGCATGATGGATTTCTTGAGAGGCTGGATATGTTCTACGTTGGAGACTGGGCCATGGATAGAGGTCATTCCACGGGCATTCTTGCAGGGACTACCCTCTCAGACCACTCGCCGATTATGCTTCATTTGGAGCAGCCCCGTCGAGGTCTCCCACAGAGGGGGGTTCGCATCCCAGATGCGTTGATGCAGGAGGAGGAGGTGCAACAGGTCATATTGGAGATTTGGCAGCAGCTAGAGGATACTCTGGAGGGTGGTTGGGCATCCTAGACAGCCTAGGCGATTTAGAGGAGCAGTGAGGAGCTCTACACCCAGGCTCTCCGCCGTCGTTTTTCCCTTCGGGAGAGCGAGAGAGCTTTGAGGTGTGATTTAGCCTCCATTGAGTGTCTCAGGGGGCAGGACACGGAGTCCTAGTGGCTTGCTGCATATATGAGTGTGCACGTCTGGAGCTTCAAGACACGGAGTTGAGGAGGGTTGAGTATTCTTATCATTCCTCTTGTGCTCGTTGGGTATAGCAGGGGGATAGGATGAGCCACCAGTTCTTTCAGGTCACGGGGCCTAGGTCGGTAGGTGCCCAGTTGCAGAGACTGAGAGACGCTAGCGGCAGGGTGGTTTCGGACCCTCATGAGATTATGGAGTTCGCTTCGGATTTCTATCGACACCTTTTTCAGGCTGAGGAGTAGCCCCCCTAGGTGCAAGAGGCCCGTGAGGTGGCATGGGAGCATGTCCCAGCTGTGGTCTCTCAGGGTGTGAGCAGTCAGTCGGATTCTCCCTTCACAGATGACGAGCTTCGGGAAGCTCTCAGGGCACTTCCGACTCAGAAGTGCCTAGAGGAGGATGGGTTGTCCCCGGTCTTCTTCAGAAGCTTTTGGCCCTTCGTGCACCCCCCCCTTCGGCTGGCCTTTCAGGAGATCTTTGACTCAGGAGCAGAGGCTGGATTTGTTTGATCCCGAAGGGAGGGAACCACTCGGACATTCGATGGTGGAGATTGATCACTCTGCTAGACACTGCATACAAGATCTTAGCCAAGGTCTTGAGTTTGCGGCTACGACCTCATCTAGTCAACATCATCCACGACACGCAGAAAGGTTTTGTCTAGGAGCATAGCATCCTCGACAACATATTCACCTTTTTGGGAGGCGTTGGATTGGGCCAGGGAGGAGGCGCAGCCCCTTGCGATCCTGCTGTTGGATTTTGAGAAGGCCTACGATGGGGTAGAGTGGTCCTTCTTGGAGGGCACGATGCAGAGATTAGGCTTCTCAAACAAGTGGATCAGAGGGGTCTCCGCCTTGTATGCAGGGAGTTCCAGTCAGATGTTGATTGGTGGGTTCACCGGGGAGGCCTTCCCGCTCACCCGCTCCGTGAGAGGGCGCTGCCCACTGGCTCCCTTCCTCTCTCTCTTTGTCCTCGCGGAGGCGTTGGGCTATTTCCTGAGGTCGCAGACGGTTGGCCTCAGAGGGATGAGGCTACCAATCAGATAGGAGGAGGAGCTTCTGGACTCGGAGTTCACAGATGATACGACCTTGGATGTGGAGGGTTCAGAAGAGAGCCTGGATGTGGTCAGGGGGGCTCTTGAGGTTTATTGCACCACCTCAGGGGCAAGGATCAATTGGGGCAAATCAGTCGGTTTTCTTTCAGTGATTGAGGAGTCCCAGGAGATTCTTTAGTGGGGCACATTGGTAGGCTTCAGGTGGATCCCGAGTGGCTAGTCGGCGAGGTACTTGGGATGCCGTGTGGGCATTGACATCTCCGCAGAGCAGCAGATAGCCCCAGTCCTTGAGAGCGTGAGGCGCAAGCTTCTTTAATGGAGCTTAGCCAAAACTCTCTCTGGCAAGCAGGGCCTTGGTAGCTAACCACGTCCTGTTGGCCACAGCCTGGTATATAGCCTCTTGCTGGTGTTTTCACAAGGGTTGGATGGGACAGTTGAGACACTTGGTACGTAACTTCCTTTAGGCACGATCAGATGGCACTCGCAACACCAGAGCTAGAGTTGCGTGGCAGACAGTGATACTACCACAGGCACAGGGAGGCTTGAGTATTATAGATCTAGAGATGCAGAGCAGAGTCCTTTTGGGCAAGTTGATAGTTAGGGGTCTCACTCTAGGCAGGGAGCCTTGGAAACTTCTCCTGCAACGCGGTCTCTTGAGGAACACCCCCCATACAGGTGGTCAGTGGCAGTCATCCCACAGGTGGATCTTTTCGGAGGCCCCTCTCACGAGGAAGGGCTCACCCCTAATGAGGAGTCTCTTGAGGGTCTGGCAATGAATCTTAGGAGGTCTCATCCGAGTCAGCTCCCGGTACACGGAGGAGTTTGCACGCCAGCCGCTTATCTGGCACCCGGAGGTCAGAGACCAGGATGGTTTGATGCTAGGGCAGCGGCTACACATTGGTTGGGCACAGTGGGACAGCAGCCCGGCTTGCTCCCTGCGGACATGGTCTAGACTCCCAGCAGAGGAAAAGGCACGATTGGAGCTCCTTTCTCATCTGAGAGGGGCCGGCCAGAGGATGGTGGAGATAGAGGCAGCTATTCCGGACTCTTGGAGGGAGGGACTGCAGGTTTTCACTCCGACACAATGGCTAGGACAGTTCTCTAGGATGGGTGTACCTCTGAGGATTCAGCTGTGCCTGCAGCCGCTAGTCCCCACGAGCGCATAGCTCTATGATGTGGGACCGGGCGGTGGACTACTGCAGCCCTGGATCACAGGGGATCAGGAGATGGACGGGGTGTTAGGCCAGGTGGGTTCGCAGAGGGTCAGAGAAGTGGGACGTTTAGGCAAGGAGTGGTTGATCGACCCTTCTTGCATCACAGACCTAGATGCCCCCATTGGAGACTATGATTATGGGAGGGATGCCCTCTCAACGAGATACAGTGGGATCCCGGAGAGTAGTTATGGCCGGTCAAAGCAGTTCTCTTAGAGAGAATGGATGAGGTGCCTTTCTTCTCGTACACCACACGGATAGGACATCTCATCCAGATGGACGCAATGGTGTTACCTTATCACACGACCACCTGTCGACAGGCGTTGACCACATGACGACATCTGTTGACCACATGTTGACCATGTGTCAACACAAGTCAGCCACGCGATCACACGGGTTCATCCAGGAGTACTGTCCGAGGCTGTCAACGACAGGTCGACACATGTCAACCACAGGTCGACACAGGTCAAGGGTGAGGTAACAGGTGGGAGCCTTGGTTGTGCTGGAGTTAGCTTCTAGGGCCTCTTGTAGGGCGAGGGTGAAGACATTGTTGTTGGGATTATCATGAACCTCCCCCATATGACGAGGAAATGGGGAGGTGTACCAACAGAACGATAGAGATCTGAGAGAGAGAGAGAGAGAGAGAGAGAGGACAATGGCTGCCATGTGGACAGCATGGAAGGCTGACACATGGGCAGTACCGATGCCCTGGATTAATGGTTGACTGTATGCCCATATTTAAGGGCTGGCTGTGGGGCTAGAATGATCCCAGCCATTATCCCAAATGGAGGCACAAAGAGCACAGAAGCAGCAGCAAGAAAAGGGCTGCAAGACTGTATGACAGACAGTCTGTAGGTACGGATCAGGAACAGGTAAACCAATGAGTCCAAGGCCAGCCACAGGAGCAGCAGCAAAGGCTGCAAAAGGGCAGACCTTATAGGCCTTGCAGACATCGACAGAAAAGAGCAGACTGGAAGAGTGCAGCAGGTTGGGGAATTGTTGTCACGATCTATGACGTATTCCTTTCTCTATATCTAGACTTATGGATGGTTTGATGAATGGACACTTGTGGAAGGGTATGCCCTTTCGACGGGACACTTCCTATGAGGCACAACCCTTCACAAGAGACATTCTATTGAAGAGACACTTCTATTGTAATGTACCCTCTCATCAAGGGTCACACCCTTCACAAGGGGTACACACCTCTTCATGCACATACACTTTGGAGTACACACCTTTTCATGTGTGACTCTTCACTCTCTATATAAGAGAGGCCCAATTGTATGGATGACACACTACAGCTACACTACAGACACTCAAGCAATACAATTATTCCTTGTTCTCTGCTATTTCAGTCTCCTTTCTGTTCCTTACCACATTTCTAAATATAGTAAATCTAGGGTTTCTTACAGTGGTATCATAGCAAATTTCGCTCCTGCCTGTAGGAAATGCCCCCCACCTTCTAGCGCCTGTCTGATACATCTCTTTCCGCTAGAAGGATATCCGTGCACATTGTGCATGGAAGAGATGGAGAGAATGAGCGTAAAAATTTTTAGCGCCAACCCTGCCTAAAGTCATAAATGGCCTCTCCATCTCCCACACATCACGAGTTGATGTGAATGGACACGACAAAAATCGTGTCTTTTCATGTGCTTGGGCTGTCCCAAAACCAAGGGACGCACCTTTTCCAACATCGGACACACCTTTTGATGAAGAGTTTTGACTCAACACCTTCATGAAAAGGTACACCTATTCCAAGGGTCACACCCCTTAGAATAGGCACACCTTTTGGCACCAAGCACCTTATATAAAAGGGTACCTAGAGGGGCTAAAAAGGAAAACCCAGCCCCATACCTTGGGTCTTACCCTAGACTACCCACGGGTTAATTAAACCCCACACTTTAATTTTTGGCAACCACCCAACCTAGGCAGCCACAAACAAAAAAGGACGATCCATTTGACGCCCGTACGGATTTCTGTCACGCAGGCTCCCCTCCCTTGACTGTACGGATTTTGGTCACGCAGGATCCGCCATGTTTCCACACCATACGCAGCCCCCCCCACAGCCACTTTGCTGCCCTGGGTCCCTGCCAGCGCCAGAGCAGCACGCGGTCCAGCCTGCAGCCTTGGAAGCCTCTATCGCGATCCAGCCTTGGTAGCCGCAGCCTGTTTCGCCATACGCAGCCTGCCCCCCTTTTTTCGCCACCATACCTGCCTTTGCTCAGCAGCGGTTCAGCCCCTCTATCGCGATGGAGACAGCCTGTGAAAAGCGCCCTGTTGCTGCCTTCCAATCATGTCCAGCCAGGCCGAGATCTGCTCCTCACACCCCACAGGCACTTGTTCTCTGAAATCAACGCAGGAAATCAGCCTTTTCTGCACCCAGCCTCTGCCAACGCCTTTATCTGCCTCGAAAGTCTTACCAGGCACCTATTTTTAGTTCACACATCCACGTGGATTTGCAAGGACAGCAGTATGAAACTCCGGATAGCGATCTGCAGGCCTTTTCTACGCAACTAATTGGCAGATTAAATCTATGCCAGGTGGATTCTTTCCATTCTACTTCTAAGGATTCTCTTTCATATTGTCATTTGACGCTTATTATCAAATTACAACAAATGAAAGATGCTTCCTTAAAGCATGGAAACCCCTGGTAATTCACCCATCCCTTCAAGGACACCTCAGGCATCATCTACCACACAATATTGTGTTCAGATTGCACAACCAGCCCATGTCGGAGCTTTTGCATTGTGGGTCTTCTGTGTCACGTGCCCTTCCAGTGACTTGGACCACATCCTATACCTTTTGCGTAAGGCACCTCAGTTACATTACTTCCTCAGCACCGTCCAAGTTGTGTTCCACGAGACACGTAGATACCTAGAACCCGATATTCGTCACGAGTTTGCTGTCCATCTTTGGAGAGATTTTTACCCCTTAGCTTTAGCATCTCTAGGGTACTCTCCACCTCCTTCAGCTCCCAGATATCCTCCTATACAGGTTGTACCTTCCCCAAGACAGTATTTACACTTTGAAGGCACTCCTTCTCCTGGATATCCTCCACTTCCGACATCAGCTCCTTATCCCTTCTCAGATCCGTGGACTCTGCAACCTACCCCTGTACTTTCACGAGCAGTAACACCCATTTCGGCATCACCAGTGTTACCTCAGACAGGACCTCCTTTACCAGATTTCCACGGGTGGTTCCATCCTGCTTCTCCTGCCCCCTCCAACATGAGCAACCTCAGGGAGCAGCCCGAATCTCCTTCTAGGAATGGTACAAACTAGAGCGCAAGTTCATGCTTTTCTCACGGGGACCTCAGATATGTCGCAACGCTCGCGTGGAGCCTCTCCGGAAATAAGCGACTCAAGTCCAAAAAAGACCCCTGAAGTCAACTTACAAGGCGAAGCACTACTTCAACTTCAAATTTCCCAGCTTCAGGACAACATCTCCGACTTGGTCCAGAAAGTCCAACAACTCCAAGATTCTCGCAATACCACACATACAGAGAATGACGTGACGCAACCAGACGACTATGTGGACTCATTCCCACCAGAGGTAGAAAACATTGAACTCTGTGTCCTCTACCGTTTACTCCAAGCTTCCAAAACTAAAATACTTGACATTAAACTTCTGGAAGCCTACACTGGTCAACGCAATCGCCGAACAGTTGACCAATGGCTCGCAAAAATGCGCATGTACTTTGATACTGTTGACCTCACTGAAGGCAAAAAGATTGCCTTGGCAGCCTCCCTCCTCAAGGATACAGCTTTCCTATGGTGGCAACGACGCTTAAAGGACGGCAAAAGTGTGTTAACTTGGGAACGTTTTGAACACGTGCTCCATAAGCAGTTCATACCTGCCAATGCAGACTTCCAAGCACGTTCAAAACTCAGACAGTTGGAGCAAACAGGCTCCCTGTCTTCCTACATCTCTCAGTTCACCACATTGGTGCTGGAGATTGATGGGTTAACTGATGATGATCGCCTTCATGCTTTCATCTCAGGCCTAAATCCCTCGTTACGCATTGATGTCCTTAAAGCAAACATCACCATCACAGCTGGCGCTATTGCTTACGCAGAGCGCATAACAGATTTCCAAAACACAGGGAAGCAGAGTGCTAATAGAACACAGAACTCTACTATGGCCAAAGGTGCTCGCCCTCAAGATAACCCCAGGTTTAGGAAAAACTCGGGTAATCAAGGTCAGCGACAGTCTCAAGATCCCCACAAGACTCAAAAATCATATGCGGGATTCCAACAGAAGCACCCCTCCAAGGATCGCGCCTCCTCTTCTTCACAAAGTCATCACCGTCATCCCCAACATAAAGGTGTGGCCACTGACAAGAAGAACAATTCCAGCACAAAAGGACTTTGTACCATCTATACAGGCGACCATAGATGGTTCGATTGTCCCAAGCGACCAAAGCACAATTCCAATATCGAACCTAGCACTTCCCAAACAGAAGATGCTACCCCAGCACAAGACAAGAAAGGCAAAGCTGCTCGAACGGCAAATACCATCCACCTGAGCCTCGCCAGCAACCCCGAACCTTCCCTGGCCACTCAAGTACTTTGTGTTCAAGGATCGATTCGTGGAACAACGGTCACTATGCTCATCGACAGTGGTTTCTCTCATAACTTCCTAGCTAGTTCTATGGTCGACAAACTTCAGTTGACCACCGGTCCTAGTCTCATGGACTATCAGATTGAACTCGCAAATGGAACTACCTTCTTGTGCAACACCAGGATCAAAAACTTGTCTTTTCGCATCCAACATTATACGGACAAGTTGAACTTCGACATCATGCCTCTTTCTCGGCACGATGTCATACTTGGACAACAGTGGCTCTACGACTATGATCCATTAATCAGTTTTCGCAGCCATACTATCCAGTTTGTCCACCAGGGAAAACTTATTGAGCTAACTGGTTCTAGGGACTCTCCTTCAACCCCAGTTGCCTCTGCCCTACAAGTAAAGAAGTGGGTTCGTAAACGCCAAGTAAAGACTTCACTTCTGTTGGTTACGGCAGTAGAGGAGATACCAACAAAGGATCCTCCTAAATATCTCAACCAATCTTTTTTCCAGCCCTACCTGGATCTTTTTCCACAGGAATTGCGAAAGCAGTTACCACCTCGACGACCAGTGGATCACCCAATCGAACTTATTTTCGGCAATAATCCACCATCGAAACCTCCTTATCGGGTTTCTTACACTCAAAATGAAGAAATCCAAAGATAGGTCATCGAACTACTCGACAAAGGTCACATTCGGCCCAGTCGCAGCCCTTTTGGATCTCTTGTACTACTTGTGGAAAAAAAGAATAAGTCAATGCGCCTCTACATCGACTACCGAGCCCTCAACAAGCTCACTATAAAAAACAAGTATCCATTGCCTCGCATCGCTGACCTCTTGATCAACTTCTACACGCAACACAATTCTCAAAGATTGATCTTCGTTTAGGTTATCATCAAATTTGCATACGAGAAGGCGATGAGTACAAGACAGCTTTTCGAACAAAGTATGGACACTATGAATGTTTGGTTATGCCTTTTGGATTAAACAATGCCCCGGTCACATTCATGACACTAATGAACAACATCTTCAGGCCTTTCCTCGATAAGTTCGTCATCTTTTACCTCGATGACATCCTCGTTTTCAGCAAATCCCTACATGAGCACAAACATCTTCACCAAGTTTTTGAAGTTCTCCGCACAAATTCTCTCTACATCAACATTGAGAAGAGTGAGTTCTTCAAGACCCAACTCGAATATTTGGGACATGTTATTTCAGCTCAAGGCATCTCTGTGGATCCCAAGAAAGTCGAGGTAATCCGAAACTGGCCTACTCCTAAGAATGTTCATGATGTCCGCTCTTTTCTCGGATTGGCAAACTTCTACCATACAAAGGTCTATCCGTTTTTTGAAATCGCAGCTCCTATGTCTGAATTATTGAAAAGCACATCAGTTTTTCAATGGCTTCCCGAAACAGAGTATAGTTTCCAACAACTCAAGCAAGCACTCACTACCACACTCGTTATGGCTATTGCTGACCCAAACCTTCCATTTGAGGTCATGACCGACACTTCTGACATCGCTACAGGAGCAATCTTGATGCAAGAAGGCGGAGTTATTGCTTTTGACAGCCATAAACATTCTAATATCCAAACCCGATACCCGGTTTATGATAAGGAGTTTCTTGCTGTTGTACATGCTTATCGCTCTTGGAAACATTATCTCATGGGAGCCGACTCGGTGGTCAAGACAGACCATCACTCTCTAAAGTATATCTTTACTCAGCCAGTCATGAACGCTCGACAAGCACGCTGGGTTGAGTTTCTGGCCAACTTTCACATGACCATTGAGTACATTCCAGGACTACGCAATGTAGTTGCAGATGCTCTCAGCAGGTTAACTCTAGCATCAGCTATGGTAATCTCTACATTATCTGTGGATGTTCCGAATTCATTCAAAGGGAAGTATTTCAATGATAAAGACTTCGGCACAGCAGTACAAGTTCTTTCAAAAGATCAACCTTCGACTTCCGAACAGAAGATTTTCTCATCCTATTCTTATACGGACGACCTTCTGTATTATCAAGATCGCGTCTGTGTACCACATGACAAGGATGTTCGACGTCTTTTGTTAAAAGAGCATCATGTAGTTCCTTATGCTGCCCATCCAGGCATCAACAAAACTTATAGGTTACTCAGTGCAACATACTACTGGCCTCAGATGAAAAGCGACGTCATCAAAATGGTTACATCTTGCTTATCTTGTCAACAAATGAAAGCAAGCCGACGACTTCCAGTAGGACTTCTTCAGCCTCTTTCAGTTCCAAGTGAAAGGTGGGAAAGTATTTCCATGGATTTCATTACAACACTACCACGATCCTCCAGAGGTAACACTCAAATTATGGTAATTGTTGATCGATTGTCCAAAATGGCACACTTTGTTGCTTGCAAAAGCAGTGCACAGGCTCCGGACATCGCCAAACTCTTCATACAACACATCTTCCGACACCATGGATTGCCCAAGAATATCATATCCGGCAGAGATCCTAAGTTTACCAGTCACTTTTGGATTTCACTGTTCGAATCTTTGGGTACAACTCTACTGTTCAGTTCAGCCTACCACCCAGAATCAGATGGCCAGACTGAAAGAGTCAACCAAGTTCTGGAAGAAATGTTTTGACATTATATTCAGTCACGTCTAGCAGCTTGGGAAGAGTATCTACCACTCCTTGAGTTTGCTTATAATAACTCTTTCCATAGTGTCATCAGCATGACTCCATTTCAAGCAGCTTATGGACACACTCCGATCGTACCAACGAATTTTGTACTTCAACATCGAGTGGCCCTAGCTGATCAATTGGTTCAAGAAATGCAAGACATTCTACTCCAAGTCAGGGATCATATGTGAAAAGCGCAAGAGCGGTATCAACGGTCTGCCAACAAACATAGACGTCACCTGGAATTTGACACTGGTGACATGGTGCTATTATTTGTAGCCCCACATCGCTATAAGACGGTTAAGTCTGTGTTTCCTAAGTTGCGACCAAGATACTATGGACCTTTCCGGATCGTCAAGAAAAATTCACCTTTAAGTTATAAATTGGAATTACCACCATCATGGGGTAAAATCCATCCGACATTTCATATTTCTTGGCTAAAGACGTACATTCCAGGTGATGAAGCAGTTCCTCCTGCAGGTGATTATGTCCCAGAAATCGAAGACGATTATGTTCTCCTTATTCCTGAGCGTATTCTGGACCATTGACAGCGAGAGACTCGACATCGACTTATCACGGAATTCCTTGTTCTTTGGCGAGATCTGGACGACTCCGACGCTACTTGGCAATCTGATGAAGACTTACAGCAGTACCCTGACATTTTACAGCAGTATTTTCAGAATTTACAGTGATATTTTCTACATCAGTTCATTATCTCCACTAGGGTCTTATTTTGAGTGGGAGGGGATGTCACGATCTGTGACGTATTCCTTTCTCTATATCTAGACTTATGGATGGTTTGATGAATGGACACTTGTGGAAGGGTATGCCCTTTCGACGGGACACTTCCTATGAGGAACAACCCTTCACAAGAGACATTCTATTGAAGAGACACTTCTATTGTAATGTACCCTCTCATCAAGGGTCACACCCTTCACAAGGGGTACACACCTCTTCATGCACATACACTTTGGAGTACACACCTTTTCATGTGTGACTCTTCACTCTATATAAGAGAGGCCCAATTGTATGGATGACACACTACAGCTACACTACAGACACTCAAGCAATACAATTATTCCTTGTTCTCTGCTATTTCAGTCTCCTTTCTGTTCCTTAGCACATTTTCCTTGGTTATTGGACACGGAGCCATAGTCCCCTCTAGAGCACAATGGGTTGTTTTTATGATTGGCGGATGTAAGGTTGGCCTCCTTAACCTTTATGCACCCAATTTGAGAGGGGATCGTGTCCTCCTTTGGAAGGAGTTGCTCTCTTGGTCACATATTGCAGATTCTTGGATTATTGGGGGCGATTTCAACATGGCTGAAATGCCTTCAGACAAAAGAGGGGGTAAGAAAGGTGGCATTCACTTTCTGGAGAGGTGAGAGGTTTAATGCCTAGTCAGGAGCCTTGGAAGGATTTTTTCTTACGCAGTATACAGACATGCACACCTTCTCAGGGAGGAGATTGGATGGACAGCCCTAGATGGATCTTTACGTCAGCCGTCTCAGATCTCCTACTTCCCCTCTCATGACTGCCATTCTGAGGCTTGGGACAGCTTCAGAAGTACTCTTCGGAGAGTTCCACCCTCCTTTCATGAAGAAATTGACAGGCAGCCCATCATGTGGAATGATTGCATACTAGATGAGCATGGCAGATCACTGGGCATGTCACATTATATGCAGTGGTCCAGATAGGAGTTGGGACCTGCATCCACAGTCAGTGCTTGGAAATCTTTCAGGATGCTTCCAAAGGATCAGAGAGCTCATTCAGTTAGTCACCTCAGAGGAAGTGCAGCCAGGATGCAGCAGATAGATGCAGCCATACCAGTGGAGTGGATGGATACATACCATTTGCCTATTTCTGAGTCCACCTGGTTGGGGGCTTTTTTGAGGACAGGTATCCCTCTGCAGGTTATAGCCTTGCGGGATGCACATGAAGATACCCTTGTCTTTCAGGTTCATGCAGGAGGTAGACTCTACAGATCTTCAGAGGACATTCTTTTGGAGGCTCCTTTTCAGCCTGTCAGGATTGCACAATACATGGAGATGGGTAGAGACTCATAGTGGTATCTTGATCTAGACCCCGTTCTCTTGGCTATTAGATCTTGGAGGCTTTGGCTATATGGAGGTTCCCCTATTAGATCCTTGCAGTGGGATCCAGGGGAATGGGAGTGGATAGTTGCAGGGCAGCGAGAGAAGAGCATCCCCTTCTTTCGTTACACGGTTAGAAATGCCAGGAGATTCCAGCTCAGTTGTAGGGGTTGGAGGCCCTCTAGAGCTCCTCATTGGGATTCTTTTCAGCTTTCTGCAGAGATGCAGAAAAACTTTTGGAGGAGGCTTTGGAAATCCCTCAGGAATAGGAAAATCACGTTATTCATCTGGCTTACTATTCATGGAGGGATTGCAGTGAACCTATGGAGGCTCGGGGCTGACCCTACATGTCCTCGATACCACTCAGCAGTTGAGTCAATGTAGCACTGCCTTTGGGAGTGCACTCAAGCGAGAATGGTTTGGAAGGGTGTTGCTAGGATACTTTGCACTTTTCATAGGGCACCCTTCTTCATGACTTGGGGATCAGTTGCTTGGTTGTCACTCACTGGTCCACACGCTTTCTTTGAGGGAATGACATGGACACAGCTTTGTTTGTTCGACGACATCTTGTGGAGTCATGCTCCCTCTAGGATGTTACGTTTACTCCATTCAGAGCTCCCCACGCTTCTGTAGACACACCTTGGGAGATTCTGGCTAGTATCATAGCATGGCATATTTGGAGAGCCAGATGTACAAAGGCTTTGGAGGACTCCCAGGTTCACCCTTCTTAGACTATGGCCAGTATTTGGGCAGATACTATACACACTTTGATGGCCATTTGGGCAAACGTACAGGGAACCTTCAGGACTGCTACTGCTAGGAGGGTTTCTTTTCTCAGAGTTTGTAAGGATTGTCCTTTCTTCTCTGACTCTCCTTCAGGGATGAGGGAGACCTAGGCCATCAACTCCACCAGCACGAGGAAAGACATTCAAGCCATTCAAGTGCACTTACGGCAACAAGCTCGGTCCTATGGAGGACAAGTGCTACCAGAAGCTTGCTCAACAACAATTGAAGGATCATGCCAGTTGGGTGGCATCCGCCACTAGTGATGATGCAGATGAAGATGACCAGCCGACACAAGATCATGCTCTTACTGTTTGTCTCCCACATCTAGAGGATGATGGAGATCATGATTTTGCTTTCTAAAGCATGATATATTTGGGTACTTTGCCCTGGGGGTGTTTCCCAAAAATGAATGCAATAAATCATGTGTGTTGACTCAATAAAGGTACTCTGCCTTGGATAGTCCTCCTAGAATGATGTTTTTTTTTTAATTTTTTGGTGTGTGGCTCCATGTTTCTCATTAGTCTTTGGAGCCAAGAGGGGATGTACTGTGGGACCCATGTGTTTTTGGCTTTGATAGGTCTATTTGTTGGTGCATTGATCTCCTAGACCTCTGAGTTTATCATGCATCCATGCATGATGAGTCTCTGAGCCATGCTAGATGAGATTTCTATGTTATGCTCACTAGCTTCTGAGCCATGCTCACTTGCCTCTGAGATTGTGTGGGAGCCATGTCTAGTTCTAGACGGCATGCACAATTTTGATGACCATCATATTCTGCTCTTGGTTCCATTCCAGTAGTCTGTCACCTTTCCTCCATGGGGGGGTGTTAGGAAATGGAGTCAATTTGAGTGACTTTTAGTGTATTCTAGAGTAGTACTATACTACTTTATATCTTAGAGTGCCACGTGTCACTATGGGACTTATCCCATATACATTGACACTTAGAGTGTGTGCGCCTATCCTATAAAGGCATTGTACTTTCTCATGTCAAATCTATCAAGCCTCAAGCCTTTCTTGATCATGTAAGTACTTTGCTTGATTGTACATTTCTTTCTAGCATTATTTCATTTCCATTATGCTTTCCTAGTCTTGCTTTCCTTTCCATTCCATGTCTTGCATCTTCAAAGTCATCTCTTACATTTGAAGGACAGGTACCCTCACGAGAAGGAGGATGATCAAGATTCAAACAGGTGTACTCCTTCTAAACCTTTCACATCCTTGGCATGGCTAGTAGACTAGAAAGCTTTGGGGAATTGGGAAAGCTCGATGGTACAAATTACCCTCTCTGGAAGACGAAGATCTGGAGCCACCTGGTATAGATGATCTGGGAGATTACAACAGGAATGGAGATATGGCCTTAGGACATTAAGAATGCTACCAAGATAGTGGTAACACCAGAATATCTTGATGTACTTAGAGAGTGGGTACCTCATGTTATAGTAATGACACCATCATAGCTTGATGTAGTTAGAGAATGGGTACTTCATGTTGTAGAGGCCATAGCCATGATCATTGGCATACTCTATCCTCCTGCATATTCAGCTGATAGACATGGCGTTTGAAGCATGGACCATTCTATAGGACATGTAGGAGATCAACAGCGCAGCTAGAAGCCTTGACTTAGAGACCGAACTACACAACATGCATAGTGGGGAGGGGGACACAATAGAGGACCACATCACTAAAAATGAAGGTAGTAAGTGATCAATTGTCACAGTGGTCAGCAAATGGATTCAGCGCTCGAATAGCTAGGATTTTTCTTGGCATACTCCCTAGGAGCTATAAAGGTTTTGTGACAACCACAATTGCAGGGCAACGGTTGGCATCAATCAATTTTGAGGAGCTAGTACCCCTACTTCTGGAGGAGAAGCTTAGGAGAGGAAGTTCAACAGGGCGGTGACAAATCCTTTGTTGCATAAGACAAGAGGACGGGCAGAGGAAATGGCAAGCCTTACAATCACAAGTCCAACAACAAGAAGAGAAATGACAAAACTGATCATGAGGAGGACTCTTCATTTAGTGGAAGCAATAAAAAGAAGAAATGCTTCTATTGCAACCAGCCAGTCCATTTTGCAAAGGATTACGGAAAGAAGAAGTTTCTAGAAAAGGAGTCTAATCAAGATTTAGAGGAATCAAAGCCAGCAGTATATGTGGTAACAAAAACCAAGAGCTTTTCTTGATGACATTTCCAAGTGTTGTCAAGATTAGGTATGCAGATTCAGGCAAACCTATTTTTATGTTTGACATTGAGAGACGGGCTGATCAGAAAGAGGGACTAGAGGCCTTTGTGAGGTGGAGGACAGGAATGCTTGCTTAGGATGTTCTAAGAAAAAAGATGGCACCACTTGTATCAGGAAGGTGCTTTGTGGAGACCTCAAAGATCAGAGTCAGAGGGGGGTATAGGGACATTGGAGGGTTACACATGGTTGCTATGCACCAGATGTAGCTGGCTTGCTTTCAGCAAGCATTTGAAAGGGTAAATCCAATGGTGTGCATATTCTTTGTGCATGCTGCTGCTCCCTGACTCCTCCGCTGCACCCTCTCAGCCTCTTCCTGCCTCCCTCCCGGCCCCTCTTTCCTCCCTCCCTTAAGCCCCCTCCCTGCCTCCCCTCTCACTCCTCCCTCAGCCCCCTCCTTGCCTCCCTACACCCACCCCCTCAGCCCCTTCCCCCGCCTTCTATACCTGCCCCTTTCCCCTGCACCCTCAGCCCCCTCCCCTGCCCTCTACCCCTGCACCCTCAGTCCCCTCTGCCGCCCTCTACCCCCACACCCTCAGCCCCCTCCCCCGCCCTCTACCCCCCCCCCCCTTCCCCTGCCCCCTCAGCTTCAAAAACCATCACTGCTTCCACCGGCTGCAAAAACCATCACTTTCTCAAAAGAAGAGTTGCAGCAGCAACTCAAAAAAGATACAAAGCAGGGAAGATCTACATTGCTCTTTGCTCGCATCCATGGGTCCCACCCTTCCAGGTTACAGGCCAAGGACTGGATGCATGCCCCTCTACCTGGAGACCTTGCAGGGCACCTCACAGATGTTTGTTTGCTTCGTTGAGGTTTCTTTTGATTCCCCGGATGCAGTTGGTACAGTACTTCAGGCCAGTCCTTTGGCATTGAGCTCCAAGAGGATTTTCTTGACACCATTCTCTTTCGGTTTTGATCGTGTGGAGGAGGATGGCCGGACATTTTCACTCTTCCTCAGAATCCCCGGCCTCTCTCAGGTGTACCCTCATGATTATTTGGATGGCACCACTGGGCCTCCAGTCACCATGGTGGCTCGGATTTTGATGAATTTAAGGTGGCTTATTAAGATGGCTCATTTTGATTAATTTAAGGTGGCTTCTCCAGAAGGAGACTGGATGGGCAGTATTAGATGGATCTTCACCATAGCACACCTCAGGTCTCCTTCGTCCCCTCTCATGGTTGCCATCCTGAAAGCATGGGCCAGCTTCATGAGCACTCTTTGGAGGATTTTCCCTTCCTCTCGTGAAGAGATTGATAGGCAACCAGTCATGTGGAATGACAATATATTGGATGATCTTGGCAGACCACTTGGTTCTTCACTCTACATGTAGTGGTCCAGATGGGAGAGGGAACCTGCCTCATCTCTGGGGCCATGGAAAGCTTCCCGAGGAGACTAAATCTCAGTTGACAGGACATCTCAGAGGGAGTGCAGGGAGGATCTTGCAGATCGAGGTAGCCCTTCCAGTTGATTGGGTAGACACAGATGATATGCCTCTCACTTGCTCCACTTGGGCAGGTGCTTTTACGAGAGGGGGTGTTTCTCTTCAGGTTTTGGCCTTTCGAGATGCACATGGGGATGCCTTGGTTTTTTATGTGCATGATGGTGGCAGATTGTTCAGGTCCACAGAGGACATCTTGCTTGAGTCTGCCTTTCAGCCTATCAGGGTTGTAGGTCTTTTGGTGCAGGGATCAGATTCAGAGTGATTCCTTGATCCAGACCCCCGGCTTCTCTCTACTGGATCTTGGAGACTTTGGCTCTACGAGGGAGTTCCCATTAGGTATTTGTAGTGGGACCCTGGAGAGTGGGAGTGGATTGACGCAGGGCATCGAGAGAAGAGCATCCCCTTCTTTCGCTACACAGTCAGTAATGCCAGGAGATTCTAGCTCAGTAGTAGAGGTTGGAGACCTTCTAGAGTTCCTCATTGAGAGGCATTTGATATCACTGCGGATTTGCAAAGGTGCTTCTAGAGGAGACTCTGGAAATCCCACAGGAATAGAAAGATCACTCTTTTCTTTTGGCTTTCTATCCATGGTGGGAGTGCAGTGAACCTTTGGAGATCCAAATTTGGAGCCGACCCTACTTGCCCTCGTTGCCTCTCCGCTTTGGAGACGATTCAACATTTCTTATGGGATTGCAAATGGGCGAGAATGATTTTTTTTTTTGCAAAAAGAGACTTCTATTAAGTATTAAAGAAAACCGTTAGAGCAAGCTCCATACGGGATACACCATGCAATGCATGAAAAGCTCAAGAGCCAAAAAGAAAGGATTGGGGCTGATAGTGCCATCTCAATCTGGTAGAAACCTCCGAGAAAAAGGGAGAACCCCTCCAAACTCGAAGAAATACAGTCCTCCTAGAAGAGGCTGCCCGTGAAGGGCCTTGCATGCTAGCCCAAATGGCTATCAAAGTGTGAACCGTGTCAGTCCAAATACCCGTGAACACTTGTGATGGGTGTATCTGGGTGCCATCCAAGGCCTTTGTACATTTGGCTCTCCAAATGTGCCAAGAGGAAATGCTAGCCAAAATCTCCCAAGAGGTGTCCACTGAAGCATAAGAAGCTCTGAAGGGAGTAAGTGGTATATCCAGGCGAGGATGATTTGGATGGGAGTAGCCAGGATTTTCAGTCACTTTGTGCACTCCCCATTCTTTATGACATGGGGCTCAGTGGCTTGGCTTTCTCTTACTGGGCCTCAGGTTTTTTATGAGAGACATGATCCTTCTCGGGCCATTTCAATTCAACGTCATCAGGTTGAGTCCTGCTCTTTGGATGTGGTACCACACCTTCCTTTTGCAGCTGTACATGCCTCTGTGGATACCTCTTGGGAGATACTGACGAGCATAGCAGCCTGGCATATCTGGAGAGCCAAATGCACAAAGGCATTGGAGGAAACTCAGGTTTTTTCCCTCGCACACATTGGCTAGTATCTGGACAGACACCATACGTACTTTGATGGCCGTATGGACGAGTATGCAGGGAGACTCCCATGCAGCCTCAACTAGGAGGGCTTCTTTCTTCAGGGAATGGAAGGATTCTCCTTTCTTCTCTGAGACTCTTACAGGGTTGAGGTGGCACTTTCAGCCTCAACCTTGGTTGTTTTCCACCTCATTTTGAAGGGGTTTATTTATCCTCATGGTTTCATGATGTATTCCGCTTTGAGCTTGCTCTTGCAGGTTTTTTCTCTTACTTAATAGAAGTCTCTTTCTTGGAAAAAAAAAAAAGATGGCTCATGGTTATTTGGATGACACCACCAAGCCTTTAGTCACCGCGATCGCTCGAAATTTGATTAATTTAAGGTGGCTCATTAATATTAGAGTGCCACTGTTACTATTTAACCATGGCACTGAACATGATTTGACTCCTTTACTCTCACCCACCCCTACTCTGCAACTTTCTGCAAGCATTTGGCTGCTCTTTAGAGGGAAAAGAAGAAGAGGCCTATAAATGCTTTGGTTTAGGTTCGCCTTGCTACAGCAAGGACTCAACTGCAGTCATTGTTAGATCAGAGAGCAGAGTATGCCTTTCATGCCAGAGAGTCATTTTGGCCTCAGCAGACGGGAGGTAGGGTCAACAAGCAGTTCTTCTCTACTCTTGGCCCCATAAATAGTAAGGAGAGCGTTTCACAGCTTCTTGACTTAGATGGAGTTTTACAGACACATCGAGATGCCATCTTGCAGGTAGCCACATATTTCTATGCCTCCCTTCTTACAGCAGATCCTGACACACAGGCCAAAGATGATGCTCGAGTTGTTATTTGACAGCACTTACCTAGGTTGGTGACTGGAGATATGATAGTCTCACTTGATGCACCATTCACCAACATAGGGTTCAGGACTGCTTTCTTTGCCCTTCACAAGGGCAAGTGCCTTGGCTCAGATGGGCTTACACTCTTTCTTTATTTCATTTTGGGATCAAATTGGGGATCACATTACCTCAGCCTTGCATGGTGTTTGGGACTTGGGTGGGATGCCAGAATCATTTAACTGCAGCCCTTTCTTCCAGATCTTATACATGATACGCAGATGGGATTTGTGCATGGTTGGAGCATCTTCCATAACATCTTCTCATTTTGGAAGGCTTCTAGCTGGGCCATACACAATGGCATTGGCTTGCCATTCTACTCTTGGACTTTTAGAAAGCTTATGACGGAGTAGACTGGGGCTTTCTAGAGGGTACCCTCGCTCGCTTTGGATTCATAGATGCATGGATCAAAGGGGTGTCAGCTCTCTACAGATCAGCCCATAGCCAAGTTCTCATTGGTGGAGTTAGGGGAGACAAGTTTCACATTACCAGATTGGTCTGTCAGGGATGCCCTTTAGCAACATTTCTCTTTTTATTTGTGGCCGAAGCCATGAGCTATTACCTTAGAGCTTGGTGATATTATAGGGCTGAGTCTATCCTTGAGACAGGAGGATGGGCTATTGGATTTTATTGACAGGAAATTCTCAGTTGAAATTGCCTAGTTCTTCATCCTCTTCAAATGCTTCATATGTGAAAGCAAAGAAGAAGAAACAAGCACGTAGATATGTCAATAGGAAGGTAAAAGTCACATAAACCAGTTTATTATTTTGATGCAAAAAGTTTGGGATTTTTTGATTTTTTTTTTAAGTTTTATATTTGCAAAGAAAGGAACTTCTATTAATGCTTGATAGATTTCATACAAAACAGCAGCCCCGTAGGTGCTGAGTGTGGGAAATTTGGAAAAAGGCTAAAAGAAGAAGAAACCGACCTGTTCCAGAGAAACCCAGCTCACTGCCTAGGGAATCTCTGGTACAGGGGCTAACACCCAGGTGGGAGGACTATAACAACTAGCAAATACCTCGAGGTCGGTCCGTCAGTATTAGGATTCCAGATGCCCTTTATGTAGAAGAGGACCTTATGGGTTTCTCACTTGCAGGGTGTGTTGGAGATAAGTGCACACTAGGTGTACTATTTCCCTAGTCTACATTTGTCTAGTCTCAGTTTAGTCTTTGTGTCTTGAGTGTGTGCCATGTGGCACCTCTACAATTATCCCATAAGCACTCTTGCTTTATGTCTTGTACTTTGGCCCATATATTCATGGGTCACATCATTGCAATCTATCTATCTAGCTTGTGTCTTGTCTACACTCATCTACAAGGTAACTCTTTGTCTTTCAATCTTGTTCTTATTTTACTTCTAGTTTTCTAGTTTCTAGCTCTTGCTTCCATATTCCAACATGGTATCAGAGCCACTGCTCCCTTGCTCCTATAAGCTGCCCCAGATCTGTGCCATTTTCTTCTCCAGATCTGTGCCATTCTCCACTGGAAATCTGCCCCACATCTGCGCCACATTTCCAGCCATCTGCCTCAGCGTTTACCCACGATTCAGCTCGTCATTCTCTGCTGCAAATATGCGCCAACTTCTGCCCAAAACTTGCTGAAATCTGTGCGCCATTGCTCTACCAAGTTTGCCCTGAATCTGCCTCTTCATTTCCAGCAAGGCCTACGCTGCGTCTAGCCCATCACTGGCTTCTCCTGCCCAATACAATGACATGAAAGCTCTCGTATTCTCTGTCATCTCTCTGGATATTGTGGCTTTGTACTCCATCTCACAGGCCTGTTTCAGCTGATCCAGTCGTTTAAAACTCTGGCTGTGGTATGTTTGTGTGCTGCAATATTCTCAGTTCTATTTTACTTTTCAAAATTAATTTTCAGAACTGAACTCTATTTTGTACGGGATTAGATACTGCCAAATATGGTAAGACCTTCCCATCTCTCTCATGTTTGTCTATGCTTTCATGCTATCTACCACCATTGATCACCAATGATGTAGATCATGGGGTAATGTCATGTCTATTTGGACTTATCTTTGTCCCTATCCAAGAGGCACCCCTGCATTACCCACTCTAGCAGGAGGATTGCCCTTGAGGAGGGATTATCTGTCAAGGTCCATCTCTCTGTCTATCTACAATCAGTCAGTCTCTCTGTCTATGTGTCTATCTTGTGTGATCTTACAGTCATATGTCTCTGACACTCTGTCTATCAGTCTATATGCCTCTCTTTTGTGACCTAGCTACCCACATTCTCTTGGCATTTTTTGTCTATGTCCCCATTTATCTTCTATTTGTCAAACTCTCTCATGTCTATCTGACAGCCTCTCTCTCTGTGGGACCACTCTACTGGCTGATTGTCCCTCTCTCTGTCTGTCTATGATCCACTCTTGTCCCTACCCTTGTGGACCCATATGAGGATATCACTTGAGGAGGGGTGTCTCAGGATCTTTGTCTGTCATGTCTTCTGTCTTGTCTCTCAGTCTATCGGTCTTTATGTCTGTCTTCTAGTCTTGTCTTTCTGTCTTACTCCTAGTGTCCACTTAAGGAGGGTGTTGGAGATGAGTGCACACTAGGTGTACTATTTTCCTAGTCTACATTTGTCTAGTCTCAGTTTAGTCTTTGTGTCTTGAGTGTGTGCCATGTGGCACCTCTACAAGTATCCCATAAGCACTCTTGCTTTATGTCTTGTACTTTGGCCCATATATTCATGGGTCACATCATTGCAATCTATCTATCTAGCTTGTGTCTTGTCTACACTCATCTACAAGGTAACTCTTTGTCTTTCAATCTTGTTCTTATTTTACTTCTAGTTTTCTAGTTTCTAGCTCTTGCTTCCATATTCCAACAGGGTGGAGTGCCTTTCCTGTCACATTTGGCACATGCTCTCTCCAATATGAGTATCTTTTACCATCTAGTTGCAAGTACCAGGAGATGTGGGAGTCTTATACGAGAGATTAGTATTCACCAGCACTTGGTAGCGTTGCAGAGGGAAGAGCAGAAGAGGCCACTTGATGATTGGATTCATGAGCGCCTTGCTGCAGCAAGGGCTCACCAGTAGATTTTGTTAGATCAGAGAGCAGAGTGTGCCTTTCATGCACGAGAGTCCTTCTAGATCCAGATGGGAGGTAGGGTCAATAAGCATTTTTTCTCTACTCATCGCCCCAGACATAGTAGAGAGAGTGTTTCTTAGCTCATTGACTTAGAGACGGGGTTTTACACTCAGATCCGGATGCCATCATGCGTATAGCTACAGATTTCTATGCCTCCCTTCTCTCAGCAGATCCTAGTAGCGAGGCCATTGATGATGCTAGGCATGCCATTTGGCAGTGTATTCCTAGGTTGGTGAAACGTGATATGAGGCTCTCTCTTAATGCACCTTTCACCGACATAGAGTTTAAGTCTGTGCTTCTTACCCTTCACAAGGGGAAGTGCCCAGGTTCAGATGGATTTACATCCTCTTTTTTTCTGACCTTTTGGGATATGATTGGGGATTACATTACCTCAGCCCTACAGGTGTTTGGGACTCCGGTGAGATGCCTGACTCACTTACAGAGGGTCTCATACACCCAAAAGGAGGGTGCAGAAATTCAGTGTCACAGTGGAGACCTATCACTTTATGTGTATTATTTTTTGTGTGACTAACTCGCTGATTTTGCACACATCTTTTTGTATATACACAGCCGTTATGCCCCATTATTCCATACATTTCATCCCCTCTCTGTGCCATCTAGTGATTTGTGTAGCTTCCATTGCCCTATGTGGTATCCTATTGGCATTCCTCTTCTCAACCTTGTTGAGGTAAGGCATGAGTTGGCATAATGCTTCCCCTCCGAGAGGTTTCATACCCATCTCAGCCAATGGGATGGGGTAGGTGTTTGTGCCTAAACCCCTAGATTCCTACAGGAAAACGTTTGTGTGAAGTGCTTGGGTGCCCATATTGGACACCCGTAAAGAGAGAGGCCCAACAACCTTGGTTTGATTGGGCATTTTGTAAGCCTAGGCATTATACAGATCAATTATATCACATGATGGTGAAAGAGAAGTGCTGACTCACTCAGAATGCTAATTGGGTGAGGAGTAGTGCTTGATGGCAGGATGATCTTTTGCAAGTGGGAGGCTTGGCCATGGGGAACCAATTGCAAAAGCGGCAGATTTCTTGTGGTCATTGTGTGTTTTGTACTACATGCCTAGAGTCTTCTCCACAGATCTTCTCATTTCATGCCCACTGGCACAGAAGGTGTGGGATTTCATTTCTTGCATATGGAATCTATTGACCAGCAGGCACATAACCATTAAAGCATGGGTTTTTGGCAAGCTTCCACATGGGCTGGACCACACAAACTTTGCAGTTTTCTTTCATTTTTTCAGATGGACAAGTATATGTCATCTCTATTGACATGGAATGATTTCATGTTGGATGAAAAATTTGGCATTAAATCTTAGAGTGGTTGTACCAAAGGGCTCCTATTGTGGCAAATCTCTTCCTTAAAGTCAGCACCGTGGGTGGAGAATGGCACGGCTAGATATGGGATGAGGGTACTTCGAGCTACCCCCATGGTTCAGAGCTCTTAGAAAGGGACAGATTGGATAACATATGGTGGTCATGTGGCTATCTGTAAAATAATTTTTATTTCTGTTACAAAAAGGGGGAGAGAAAGAAAGTCTATTAACGTCCATGGAAGACCAACAGGTCTATGGGACAGAAAAACCTCTCTAGTACATGTGCTTAGAGAGGGCACATGGCAGCTCCCAGAGAGTGCAAAGAGCAGCTCCAATTATGTAGAGTACCTACGTTATAGCTTGGAAAACATAATCAGCCATACATCAGTTTAAGTTCTTTAATCTCTCCCTGAATGTCAGCTTTATTTACTTTGGTATCAAACTCCACAATCACTTCCTTCTTCGCGGTCTGGACTTCAGTGTGAATTAGATCTTTGACTGTAGAGACTAGTTGGGGGGTAGGGGGGGAAGCCTTGCAAGACTTTACAGCCTCATCAATTACTGCATGCTTGCCAGGTCCTTCAAGAACCTGAATTCTAGCTATTGCATCTGCCAGTTGCATCTTTAACTCTGTTACCTGCTGCTGTAGATAAAAAATCTGTTCATGGTGCCCAATCATGGGTTGATCCAGACCTCTTGGTACGTATGTGAGAGCATACGGGGAGGGTGTCTTGGCTGTGGCATATCGAGCCTACGCATACGAAGAGGGTCTCATCCATACAACTGTGGCATATCAGGCCTTGCTGGCTGAGGCTGGTGGGGTTGAGGGAGGGGATTTCGAGGACCATTCCTTGCTGGCCATGTCTGCTTCTACCATGGGCTAAACTAACCCCGCGCTGGGCTAGGTATTTCAGCCCAGCTAGGGGTTAGAGGCCTCCTAGAACTATTGGCTGCTGCAACCTGCTAGGTGTACGGAGGACTGACGAACGGATGGAGAAGAAGGTATGTACGGGCTGCATGGAGGTCTGACAGCGGGGGATGTACGGAGGTCTGACGGGGATGTACGACGAGCTGTATGGAAGCTGTATGAACAATGGGCTGCGAGCTGTGCGGACGACGAGTTGAGAGGGCTGTATGGACGACGGGCTGTGAGGTACAGCCGCCGGGCTGAGTATGGACGGACAACGAGATGTACGGACGGGGAGAGAGAGAGAGAGAGAGAGAGAGAGAGAGAGAGAGAGAGAAGGGTTAGGGCATAGAATAGGTGAGGGAGGCTGAATGGGCCCGTACAAAATATACAAACTGTCTGTACAGTCCTGTACAGCAAGCAGTCCAAGGGTATTAGCAGGAGCATGAGGTGGCAAAAAAGGGAGGCAAGGGGCTGGTAGGCTGGTATGGAGCTGTACATTGTTGTACAGTGAGTACGGGCTACCATACGGTCCTTTATGAGAGCTGGGATGGCAGGATAGGCTAGGTGAGGGTGTAGGTTAGGGGAAAAGGTGGGAGTGCAGTTTAGGATGGAAGGAAAGGCAGGTACTAGGGAAGGGGGAGGATGAGGTCAGGGAGCAGGAGACCAATTGACTATATTCAGCTTTTATAATGCACTTCTTAAAATATGAACCTTCCAGGTAAGCCTAAGTGATGTAAGCATAAGTAGGTAAGTATGATGCATTGAATAACAGTCCACACTTTGTGCAAAATTCTGGAGTCATAGTTCTTTGTATACTAAAAGATGTGTTTTCTTCATATTCTTTATTTCTTTATATTCTTTATTTGTTAAAGTAGACATTGGTTTCTGTTTTGCACGGCATAGGATGTTTCCTATGCTCAAGGAGTAAACTAATTATGCAAAGCATTGATGTGAATTCTGAGATCAGTATTTCTGTTTTGTGTGTTTCAGGTGACCTTATTAGTTGTCCATTGTGCGGGCTGTTTTTACTATCTACTTGCAGAAAGGTACCCCCAAGAAAGCCCAAAGGCAACTTGGATTGGAGCAGTCCTTCCCAATTTCAAGGAAAAGAGCATCTGGGTGCAATACATCTACTCAATGTACTGGTCAATCACAACATTAACAACAGTTGGTTATGGTGACATACATGCCGAAAATGAAAGAGAGATGGTCTTTGTATTTTTTTACATGCTTTCGAATTTAGTATTAACAGCCTACCTGATTGGAAACATGACAAACCTGGTCGTGCATATCACCGGACGAACAAGGAATTTTGTAAGCAGTCTATTGTTCATTTGATTAACTGTGATATAGAACGTGATTTACCTTAAGTATGTTGAACATTAGAGTGATTTTTACTGTGAAACCTGAAGCACATTTCTGGGATTGAACAATTTTTATTGGCAGAGGGATGCAGTGCAAACAGTGTCAGACTTTGCATTACGAAACCATCTGCCACTCAAATTGCAAGAGCAGATGCTGAATCATATGCAGTTGACGTTCAAAACACAAACCTTTCAGCAAGCTGAAACAATTGCTGCTCTTCCAAAGTCTATTCGCTGCAATATTTCCCAATATCTGTTTCTTCCCGTTGTTAAGAAAGCTTATCTGTTTCACGGAACTTCAGAATATTTTTTGCTGCAGCTGGTATTAATGGATGTTTGTTATACATACATAGCAGAACTAGATTTTGGATCCAATATCCCCGATAGTTTCGTGACTCATTGTTTTGATTTGGGTCATTGTTTCTTTGCCTGTTTTCGAAGACATTTTTTGTAAATTCAGGGTCATGATATGAACTTTTATTGTTGAACCCAGGGGAAATTTTCCCTCTTTGTAATCTTCAAATACTTATACTTTGTTTTAATTTTCAAGGTGATGGAGATGAGAGCCGAATACTTCTCACCAAAAGAAGACATCATCCTTCAAAATGAGGCACCTACTGACTTTTATGTATTGGTATCAGGAGCGATAGTAAGTCATTCCCCATAATTGTGCTGCATTTAGTATTTTACATACCCTCTTTGGATCTAATTTTGATTCAAATTTAATGAAACGATTATTGTCATTTCTGTAAGTCTGACTTTCTTTTTCTGCAGGAGGTACTAGAACACAAGGATGGTATTGAGCAGGCAAGTTTTAAGTTATTTTTTTTGTTTTGGGTGATTGAAATAATGGAACGAGGGTGATATATACTTTGAAACAGAAACATGGGAGGAAATTGTAAGTACGCAAGTTACAAATTCATCTAGTACTGATCAGAATGTCAGAGCCTGGCATAATTCAGTGTAGAGGGCTAGGATGGAGTGCGTATAAAATCTAGATAGGAGAAGGCTAAATGGTAGACTCAATTGAGCATGTCTATTGCAAAACAATAGATGCCTTTTAATAAAATGCATGGTCACTCTTCCAAGGCCCATCACAGCATGATATAACTCCTTTTATGCCTCGTGGCTCTCACAGGTACAACACCCCAAAAGGGTCTAGTACTATACTCCTACATAGTTTCCCTTGCCACTAATCATTCTCCATCCCAGCAAGCTAGACAGACTAGGTGAGGGAACATATGCCCCTCTATTGCAATGAGAAGTGCCATGAATCCCCGTGAATGCTAGATAAATAGGTGAGTGAACATGTCTCCCTTGTAAGCATATAAATTCATGACAAGTGTTAGAACATGCCCCGAAGCTAGCATCAAGAAAAGGGTCGTAAAACTCTTCTATGTATCAAATACACTAGTCATCATGGGAATACCATCTTTGTTCCACATATCATGAACTATAGAGTAGTACCTCATTGATACATACAAAACAGGTTTCTTTAGTGGATCTAGGCAGCCCTCCCTGCTCTAGCTACCAGTGCGTACAAAGTGCACCTACCCAAGTTATACTCATGGAGTTGCTCCAAACAATCAAGGTGCTACATCAACCGTAATCATGGAATCCTATGGAACGATTATGGTAAGGTTGGGGACCACGAGGGCTCGCTGGTGCTTGCTTTAGCGGGTCCTAGAGGGCTTGGGTCTAGGGGCATTCCTAGGCTTAGGCATAAGTCAGGAGGTGCAAAGGGAGGGGTCCCTTGTGTGGACACACGGCACCAAGATAAAAGGCCAAGTGGAAAGTGTTGGGCATGGGGGAGGGTTCTAGAGAGATGCACTTCAAATTAGGAGTAGTTCTCATATTGAGAGCTCACACAAGAGAGAATAGAGAGCAAAGAAGGGAACCGATGGATGTGTGGAGAAACATGGCTGAGCCTTCATCTACACAGAATTCTGATAACACTGGTAACACTGGTATTAGAGCCACCAGGATCCTCTATCTGTTAAGTTGTTCGATTCATGGGGAGAAAGAATGATGCTGTTTCTAGTCTAAGCTGCTGATCTTGTAGCAACCCCGCTACTTCTATTATTTGAGCTTTCTTTCCCTCTCTGCTGGTTTGGAGACTGATTGGTCTTGCCAATGAGCCCCACGCTTTCAACAAAGACAGAGAAGCGGTGTTATAGTGCAAGGATCAAAGATATTCAACACCTAGAGCATGCAAGTAGTCCTCATTCATCAACTCATTTGCTACCTGTCTTCTCCACAAGCCTCTTTGTTGCAATTCTGAACCTATCTTTTCTAAGAGGCTGCTGAGTTAAAAACTTGGCATTAGATCTAGCATGCAATTTGTGTAAAGCCTAGAGCTCCTGCGAGCTTCCCTCCCCCCCCACCGCTAGCTCTACCTCCCCTCCCTAGCTCCCCCCCTCGCCGCGACCACCCCCGCCCCCTGCCTCTCCGCCCTCGCCCCCCGCCCGCCCTCCCCCTCACCCGCCGCCTCTCCATCGCCGCCCTCGCCTCTCCATCTCGCCTCTCCATCGCCTCTCCACCTCGCCTCTCCATCGCCGCCCCCCTCGCCTCCACTCCCCCCCCCCTTCCCTCGTCTCACCCCACCCCCCCCTCGCTTCACCTCACCCCCCCCCCCTCGCCGCTCCGCCTCTCCCGCCTGACCCCCTCGCTTCACCCGCCCCCCATTCCGCTCCCCCCGCCCCCCGCGCCTCTGCCCAACCCCCCTCGCTTCACCCGCCCCCATTCCGCCCCCCCCCCCGCCTCCATTCCGCTCCCCCGCCCCCCGCTTCACCCCTCCGCCCCCGCCACACCAACCCCGCCCCCCCCCCGCCCTTCCGCGCCCCCTGCCTTCCCCGCACCCCGCACCCTTCACCCCGCCCCGTCCCGACCCCCCCGCCCCCTCACTTCGCCTTGCACTTGCTTGTTGCTGACAGCACCACCCTGAGAGAGAGAGAGAGAGGAGTTATGAACCTCACTTTTTAATGTCCTCTTCAATTGTTACAGCTTGCCACAAAGTCAAGTGCTAATTTATTCCATCGTAGCTGAATTGTAGGAGGCTAATGGAAGTGGAGAAATGACTGAACAAAAATAGATCGTAGGCTGTGGGACGAAAAAACAACATATAGAGAAAGAATAGAAGGTGGTTGGATGGAGAAGGATGAAAGAATAGAGAATGCTAAAGAATGAAAGACAACTAAATATAGAATGAGTAGAATAGATAAGGATGAAAGAAGGCATTTCAATGGAGAAAACAATAGAGAAAAGAGAAGGATGGAAGACGGACAAATACAAGTAAGAGTTGAATAAAGTATTGAATATAATAACGTAAGACTAGTGAAGTTTTTGCATAGCCTAAACCCTAAACCCAACCCTAACTACTTTACTTTGTAACCTAACCTCTTTTATCGTGAAAATTATTTTATTTTGTTTTATCTACTTTTACTTTTTCGATCAAGACATTGCCTCCTTCCCCTTTGCTTAGTAGACATTACCCGCTTTCCATTTGCTTAGTAGGCACGTTTCATTGTCCTATCTCCATACAAGTGTTTCTTCTCACATGGCTACCAAGTACATGACCTTCTTCTCTGTGGGTCTTGATGAGAAGCTGCAAGTGAAACTAAATGGCGGCCATTGGAAGATTACAAGGGATAGACTTTGTCAGCATTTCTACCAAACACATGTTAGTTTCAATCTTGACCAAATGATTATAGAGGGAAAAAAATGTATCAAGGAGAGAAGATTTCCTCTGGTTCTACCAAATGATTTTTTAAACAACTATTATGAACTCGATGACTTTTGTGAAACATTTATCGAAATTGTAATGCTAGCAAATGTACATATGAAGGATGGCATTCCACAATCGCTATTGATGATGGTGAGATTGCAGCAAATGAGGACTGCACTCTACTCGAGGATGAAGAGAAGGACTGCTCTAAGCGCTCAAAGGATGACCTCTGTGAGAAAAAATTATGCAAAAAATTATTGAGGTGCGTACCAAGATCAATTATTGGACGACAATAGTCAAGGCTGATGAGCATCATGGCAACTTCCTACTTATTAATGGAAACATTTCTTTGAAATGCCACCTGTGGACACAAATGGTAGTGTTATGGATGGAATGCACCAATTATATGATCCTCATGATTGGTCTAGAACCAATCCTATCTCTACAATGTCCTTGACAAGGACTGTGAAGCTGAGGCTCAGCCATGGTGGTGGATCTTTTGAATGCACAAATCCTCCATGTGGCTATCTTCTTACTCATGATAGGGTAAATGATCGACAATGGAAAGGTAGAATAATGAAAGTTGTGGATGTTGGAGAGGTTAGACCTGAAGATGGTAGTCTTGAGGGTTTGCATTGTGGTGAGAAGCCTTTCTACCAACCAAGATATAGTGCAAAGATATATTACTATGAACTTGAAGATGTTGGGTTGATACCCATTGGGAAAGTGGAGAATAGGAAGTAGTTAGTGAAGGCCATATAACTAGTTCTAGACAAGGTAGATAAAATGTCAAATGCAAGGGGGCTAGAAAAGTAGAGAACAAATTGGCTAGGAAAATTGTATTTGAAAACCTCTTGTCTGCATTGAACATTTCCACTGCAATGTCAACGGACATGTGGGATGATATTCTTTTCCAATTGCAAGCAACTACAAACCCCATAATGCAAGGGGGTTAGAAAAGTAGAGAACGAATTGGCTAGGAAAATTGTATTCCAAAACCTCTTGTCTGCATTGAACATTTTCACTGCAATGTCAATGGACATGTGGGATGATATTCTTTTCCAATTGCAAGCAACTACAAACCCCATAACACGAATTTATAATTCTTGTTATTTGCATATTTATCTACATGTTTTGTTGTGTTTGTGGCATGCGTATGTAGACATTGCTTTTAGGTTTTGCATATGAATATATGAAACACTCAATTCTCTGCATCCTAAGAGATTCCCTTGACTCCAGCATGTACTTGAGAGAGCACTTGAGATATTTCCCCAAGGTTTCCTAGGACAATCAATAGATGATTCACAACCTTGTTGCGTCATGAAAATGTCCACAAAGGGTAGAGGATCTAGGGCGGATGTAGTCAATCAGATGCATCCTGGAGCTCATCTTGAGGACATTTTGACCATGTTTGTAGAGTTTATGGGTGGAACACTATATCAGCTCATGTATGTGATCCAAGGTTTGAATATTCATCACCATTACTTGCTTCATATGAGCCTTATTCACATGGAAACAATTGCTTATTTTCTTTTGAACTTGTTTGCAGCCTGCAATATCTTCTAACCATTGCATATTGTGACTTCAAAAAGGAGATTCACAAATACAATTTGGACTATGTTAAATGATGTTGTTGGCAAGTGTGGATTTGGTAAACCTCAATGCTATGGGTTCGCAGCAAATGAAGCATAGGAGAATTGGCGGGCCATTGGCACTATTTATAATGGGGGCCTGAAAATATAGGGGCCTGAAAATGTGATGGAAGGGAGAGAACAGTCATGTATTTTCCATTGGTGGGACCAAGGCTTGCAAACAGTCACAAAAATTGCATCTACCATAGATTTCAAGATAGACATATTTGTCTCTATACAGCATATAGAGATGCAAAGACAAAGGATACAGCCCATGAACAAATGGTGTTGTGAGAACATGGTGGAGGAATGCCATGCTGATACAAATGACATTCCATTACTTGACCAATGGATGTCGTAGGATAGCCCATTGGAGTGCCTTTATGGTGCAAGTGTCATTAAGTTGAATTATGTGTTCATTTTTTATCTTCTACATAAAATTTTGGGATTCATTTCTTAAAGGATACATTGTTAGGTGATGGACTCCAGAACTCAAGCCAATACTCCATGGACCAACTTGTTTGAGTCTAAGCACGGGAGTTGGTTAGCATCAAAAGGGTACATCTGACAGATCTCTTTGTATGATGCATGCATTGGAGACTTGTCTAAGGCATTGTTGCAAATTGAGAGGTATGAGCAACATGTGAAATGGTTGCATATTGGTTCTGACCCAACCTTGGAGAACTTGCTTCATTGCATTGACTAAACAAATTCAACCAATATTACCTCACAATAGGCTGTCAAGGTTGCTAGCTCCGCCATTGATATTATAAGTGTTGATATTGATCCAAGCCATCTTCTTAGGTAATGTGGAAAGTGATGAAAGAAGAGGATTGGAGGTGGGTCTGGGATTGACACCCATTTCCATCATTACGCGTATGTGGTTCATCCAAGAAGAGGGAGTCATACAATTGCAGGTGGAATGACGCAATCTGATGACTTGTAGGAGGGGCAGCCATCTAACCATAAATGTCAAAGGAAAAATGAAGGTGTTAAGTATATCTCACTATGGAAGATCCCTGTGAGCATGGAAGTGAAGTTTGTTGTCAAGCCTGGCTATCTAGTATGGGATGCAAATGTGGAAAGTCGATCAATGAGAATAATTTGAGCGAGTGTGGAGCCCCATGTTTTAAGGGAAGAATAGTTCATAGACAAAGTCAAAGGGTACAATTGTTTTGGTTCTATGGAGATGATGTTTCACGTGCTTCGATCCCAAGCAATAAGATTGTTGAAGGTCCAAGCGTACCAACCATATCTCTTACCTGAAAGGGAATTGGCTTGGTAGCTATAGAGTTGCAAAAAGTACAAAAATCAGGCTTTTAGATTCAAACATCGTGTTACTTGCTGTCTTCCCATGAGGCATATGACAAGCATATGACAGGCTAGAGTGGAGTTTCCTACTTTACTCCTTGAATACATGGACTTAGGGGAGGACTTTGTGTCATATGTCAGACTGCTCCTTACAAATGCTTCTACCAAAATCTGTGTAAAATGGGAAAATGACCTAGGCATTTCACAAGGGTGTCCCCTTGCCTCTCTTCTCTTTGCCATTGCAGCAGATGCCTTGGAATGGTTTCTTCAAAATGAGGTGGAGAAAGGCTATCTTAGAGGAATTCAGCTTCCTTCCAGCAAACAGCTCTAATGACACAAACCTAACACCTAGGGACACTAAAGAAGATCTTAAGGGAGTGCTCTAGTGCTTAATAACTTTCTGCAAATCCAGAGGGTCTGTGATTAATCATGCCAAAATTAGCTACGACACTTTGAATGGAGAAGAGTAGGACACTCTCAGACTTTTGGGCTGTCACAGTACTCCAATGGAATTGTATTTAGACTTCCGGGTATTCCTAAGGGATTTGGTGTCAACTATGAAAGACAGATGGGATTGGTTCCTCAATAGATTCAAAGAAAAACTATAGAGGTGGAGGGCATACCAAGCCAATCTTGCTCGAAGGAAATTGGTCTTGAATCATTGCATATACCCAATCTCTATTTTTATTTAACCTGTTGGTGTTCCTTAGATGTAGCTCTGGAGAATTTCATCAGAATTTGCAGATCTTTTCTTTGTGGTGAAACACTGCCAAAAGAAGGATCTGTAAGGTCAGATGGACTTTCTGCACCAAAACCAAAAGAAAAGGTGGTGTGGGAGTTATTGACATTCAACAAACTGCTTACAAACTATCAGTCTTTGTACGAACAAGAATGGAGAAGAGTTGTGAACACAAGAGAACAAGAAGTGAACAGAAGTGAACTCCAACTGAAACGTTCAACCAAATGAAGTACAAGTACTTGGTATATATAGCCCAAGTACTAGAGCACACAAAACTCTAAAATAGACTAAGTCCTATTCTATCCTACCATGTCATTGTATATATCTCCACAAATCCCCCCTCAATGATATGGCTGAAATGCTCTGGAATGATCTCAGAAGCACCTGCAGTACCTAAAGTACCATGGTTGCACAAATTCATCCACGTGTGGATATAGCAACCTATGGGAGTACCCCAAAAAACAATGTCTTGCAACACCCCTTGACATCGTTTGAATGTCTCGTATCCCCAAGCCATGTCGATGTCGTGTGAAGAGAGGCACTGTCAGGCCTTTAGTGAAGATATGTGCCACATTGTCCTCAGTGGAACAATCTGTGAGATCAATGAAGCCATCTGTGATACAATCCCGCACATAATGATAGTGATTTTCTATGTGTTTCATGCGAGCATGAAATACAGGATTGTTTCCAATAGCAAAATAACTTTGGTTGTCACAGAAGATCGGAGTTGCGTCACCATCCTGAGCATGATGCAAGTCATGGAGAAGCTTCCTTAATCACATATATTCCATAGTGGCTGAATTTGCAGCTTTGTATTCTGATTCACTAGAGGAGAGAGACACTGTCTTGCTTCTTCAATGAGAAGCAATAGCCGGACATGGACCTACGATCATCGATGTCCCTTGACCAATCTGAGTCGGTGAAGCCACTCAGAGAAATGTCACCATCTGAAGCATAATAAGTAAGTGTACCCTGTACATATTTGAGAACCCTCTTCACTGCATTCCAATGCATGGGGACAATGCATGAATTGGCTAAGAAGCCCTGTGGCATAGGAAATGTTTGGCCGTGTGGAGCACAAGTAGAATAAACTGCCAACCAACTTCCTGTACAATGTGCCATCAAAATTTTCAGCTGTATGATGTTTGCTCAGCTTGATTCCCTTTTCCAATGGAGTGGCCATAGGTTTACAGTTTCCCATCTTAAATTTCTGCAACAACCCCTTCGAATATTTTGTTTGTGACATAGAAATCCTCTCTTGGGTTTGCCAAAATTCAATGCCAAGACATTAGTGTAAGAGGCTCAAATCTGTCATGTCAAAAGTCGGACACAACACAGCGGACTGCATTGCTGCAATTTGCTGCAAATTATTGCCAGTGAGTATGATGTCATCGACATAAAGGCCAAGCATGAGCAAATCTGATTTTTATTGCAGAACATATAAATTTGGCTCTGTATGAGCATTGACAAAACCTTGTGATAGCAAGAGCTGATGTATCTTATGATACCATGCACGAGGTGCTTGCTTCAGCCCATACAAGAATTTCTTGAGCTTGCATACCTTGTGCTCTTTTCCCTGAATAGCAAACCTTTGGGGCTGATACACATAGACCTTCTCCTTGAAATCCCCATTGAGGAAGGTGGTCTTGACATCCATGTGGTACTCAAACCAACCATAAAACGAAGCAAGAGAGATGATAGAGCGAATGGTAGTCATCTTGGCCACCGGAGCAAAGGTCTCCTCATAATCTATGCCCTCTTCTTGTGCATACCCCTTGGCAACTAAATGGGCTTTGTACTTCTCAACTGTACCATCTACTCTTGTAGATTCATTTGGTGCCAACCACATTCTTGCCAATGGGCTCATCAACCAAGTCCCATGTAGCATTCTTTTGAATGGATCTAATCTCAACTTCCATGGCTTTCTGCCATGCCGAATTGCTCTGAGCATCCTCAAAGCGCTGAGGCTTAGTTTCAGCTTCCATCACTTGGGTCATGAGAGTAAAATTCACCTGCTTCTTAGCATTCTGAGTGTTGGCCCTTGTTCTCCCCAATATAGGCTGATCTTTAGCATTTGCAAGTGTCAACCTAGCCCATCTAGGAACTAAATTCTCAGCTATCCCATTGGGAATAACATCTGGATGTGCATCTGTAGTAACATCCTTTGCATGGCGCTGATTGTTAGAAATGGAGCATGAGCAAGAGCAAGTGAGCAAATGAGAGCAATGACCAGTAGTAATTTCATTCAGAGTTACATATAGTGGAATGCCCCTAAGTAGGTGGCTCCAGATCCATGATTATCTCCCTGATTGTCTCCATCAATAACACCCCCAAGTCCTCCATCAAACTGGCCACCAAGTCCCTAACTTATCTCAATCACACCTAGATGGGTGACACCTAACCGATGAGTCACCTGACACACCTACCATGGTGCTCACTAGCACTCACACCATGTCCTACACATGCACTAGCACACTGGCACACACACACCACATGACCATGTCCATAAGTGTGTCCCCTAAACATCAATTTATCCAACACCCCCTCTTAAATTGATGACCTTCAACCCTGGCAGTAGCCCTTCCTATCTCACTCCAGTTGCATTGGCAGTAGGCACATGTGGACGCCCTAGCTCCACCATGGCCTCACACCAAATCTGGTTACCTCAGTTTACAACAAGAGAGTCCACCTGGAATATGTGTCTTTGGGTATCGCCATAGGAAATATGACTCAAAGCAGGCAAACATGACTAACTAAAATGAAAATAACATATTATTTTAGGATGGACTATCCATGGCAGAGCACCTTATCGACTCAAACACACAACATAAAACTAGGTGGTAGGTTCAATGCTCCCCTGGATGAAATCCTCTTTGATAGAGGTCTTTGCAACACCTTTGTATTTCTTCAATGTTGGTGAAGTCATCCTTTTCTTCATAGTTTCCGAGAGCACAAGCATATCAATATTGATGTAGCTCCTTGCGTAACTCTTTTGCTCTTTGTCCTTCTCCACACTCTTTAATGCATCTTGTCCGTATTCAGAAGTTGCCAGTCCGATTGTTAGAAGAACCCATTCAAAAGTAGTAAAATGACCCCAATGATGTGTAATATTAGATATATCCTTGATAGTAGTTCCCACATATACAAGCGCAAAAGTAATTGGCATCATGCCACCGAGCATGTACTTCCCAACACCACCAAGTGTAATTGAGAGCAGATAATTCAAGATGTTGAAGGGTACAATTGGTACCAAATGGAGTAAAAGTACAAACTTGAATGCGGACCGCTAAATAGCGAGAGATACAACTTTAAACTGTGGGTAATCCTTCAGCTTTGCAGTCACTAGCGGCCTTCCAATCGTTTTGCCCACAAGAAATGCTGCAGTTGCTCCTAGTGTAGCTCCGATTGAATCTGCGAGGAACCCAATAGGTAGGCCGACCAAGTAGCCGCCCCCAATCGTAAGAATTGATGCCGGAACAGCCAACACAGTCAAAGGTATGTAGGCTAAGGTCAATGCAACAGGTCCCCATGGTCCAAGATCTTGATGAATCCTAATCAAAAATCCATTTGAAATTTTGTTAATCGGAAGAGTCAAACACGCGATCGCTATTGCCACCAGAAGAATGATGAGCAAGGCCATCCGGCATGCAATTCCGCAAGAAGCTACCATCTACGTACGTTGTTGCAAAACCTTTGAGACCCCACCGTCAGCAAAAAAAAAGTCTGCCGTATGTTTGCGCCCGTAATCCCTTCACTTTTGAGTGTCACCAGTCTGAAGTCTTCTTTGGCCTCACGAGATGATGAACCGACCCGAAGGCCAACATGGGGATCTTTCTCGTCAAACCTCCCGACAGCCTCCTTCGGCATACACATGCGGTTGGGCGCTTACGCTGAAAGTGGAACTTGAAGCTGCAATTGCTCTTCGGATTGCTCCAACAACTCCATGGATGAGAAAAGGAAGCTTGGTAGGGATGACCACGTGGCAACAAAGTCAAGCCTCAGTCAACCAGGCTCTGATACCATGTTAGAAATGGAGCATCAGCAAGAGCAAGTGAGCAAATGAGAGCAATGACCGGTAATAATTTCATTCATGAGTAGAGTTACATATAGTGGAATGCCCCTGAGTAGGTGGCTCCATATCCATGATTATCTCCCTAATTGTCTCCTTCAGTAACACCCCAAGTCCTCCATTAAACTGGCCACCAAGTCCCTAACTTATCTCAATCACACCTAGATGGGTGACACCTAAGTGATGAGTCACCTGATACACATACCATGGTGCTCACTAGCACTCTTTCTCACACCATGTCCTACACAAGCACTAGCACATTAGAGCACACTTTTTTTTTTGTGAGAAGAAATCTTTTATTGCTGTAAAATAATTACATTCATAGTTACTTCGAAAATGGAGTAACTATTACTCAACTAAAGATCTCAGTATAAGCTGTATACACATCCTGATCAATCAAACGAGTCTGAACACAATCATAGAATGATTGCTGCAGAGATCGTTTGAAAAAAAATAAAGGATGAAAAAAAGAGGTCACCAAAGACTCTATGATTTCTGTCCATCCATAAAGTCCATAGTGCCCAGTAGCGTACCCATATAAAAAGTAAATCAAAACCCTGTCTCGCTGGATGAAAACCAAACAACCAGAAAAGCCTGCCAAAGGTAACAATAGGAAATCTCGCTCGAAGCCTCTGTCGGATGAGAGCGATGAAGGCACTAGTATGTGGACAAAACCAAAAGATGTGAAGCACAGATTCAGTAGGGTGTAAGCATCTGTGACAAACAGCCGGAGCAATATGTATGTGTGCAAGTAGCTGGCCAGATGGAAAAATGCCAAACACTGACAATGCTTCCAAATAGTGGGCTGTCCCTCCCCATCTGCTGGCTGCAAATCTGAAACTTTTGAGAGAAAAACCCTCAACATGTGGCAACCCTACTGGAGTCTGAGAGGTAGAAGGAACATCAAGTGGAGAACCCAAATCAAACTGAATGATGTCTAGAGGTGTATCATCATATGGAGGCAACTCCTCACTAATGGGCTGCATGCTATCATGCTCTACAAACAAGACATCCCTGCTTATGATTACTTTCCTTGTGGCTGGATCATAAAGCCTAAAGCCTCAGCTTTCAGTAGTATACCCCACAAAGATGCATTTAATGATTTTATCATCAAGCTTGGGTTGATTCTTAGCTGTTACCGAAGCATATGCAACATACCCAAAGACTCTAAAATGATTCACCTCGGGCTTGTACCTATATCAACCAATGCTTGTGTAGGGCAGTGATTCTGAATATATGTGGTTGTAACAATGGCTTCACCCCAAAATGCTTTTGACACTCTCTTAAATTTCAGCATACAGCGTGTCATCTCCTTGAGATTCATGTTCTTCCTTTCTGCAATTGGATTATGCTAAAGTGTGTATGGCATTGTTTTGTGATGCTTTATCCCATGCTCTTTCAAATACCCTTCAAAAGCATGTGAAGTATACTCTCCTCCATTGTTTAAATTAAGTATTCCAATTCTAGAATTGGTTTGGATCTCAGCCAATGCTTTGAACTCCTTAAACCAATTGAACACCTCAGATTTTCTTTTCATGAGAAAGAGCCAAGTGAACTTGGAATAATCATCAATAAATGTGACAAAATACCGATACTTTCTATGGGTTGTGACATTCATTGGTCCACAAACATCACTATGCACAATCTGCAAGACCCTTTGTGCTCTTACTGACCCTGGACCATCCTTTTGGAACGGTAGGTGATGCAACTTTCTAAGAGCACAATCTTCACACACCTTTTGAGTAGGCTGCTGTAACTTTGGCAATCCTTTAACGATATTATGATTATGCAACTATGTTGAAATATGAAGCCAAAGTGAGTCTAAAATGAGTATTCTAGGTGGTCTAGGAGTGGTTTTATAGTCTAGTGAGTCCTAGACATTCCACGTGTCATATTGAGAGATATCCCATAGACATTGTGACTTTCTAGAGTCTAGTGGCACACTATATAGTGTTGTACTTGTCTATTGTCTAATATATCAGTCAACATCAAGCTATCAATACATTGTGAGTATTTTGGTTATTGCCTTGCACTTGTACTTCCCTTCCTTTCCATTTTGCCTTTCATTATGCTTTCCATATTTCCATTCCGTTCCTAGCTAGCTACCATGTCTCTTCATATGGTATCAGAGCCTTCCTTTCTAACCCTTCCCTTCCTCCTTGCTTCTCCATGAGATAGAGGGTGGCTGGAAAAAGAAGCTGCCCTCTCTTCTCTTGGAGGAGCTCCCCTTCCCTACTCCTCTCCATTGAAGGCTTCATCAACATTGGGATTCTCCTCCAACGTCGTCTTCTCCAACTTGAGCTTTTGCCACCTCTCTTACCTTTCCTTGGTGAGCTCTTCTCCTTCCTTCAGCTACAAAGACGTCCTGGAGTGGTGTTGTTTCTGTTGCTCTCTCTGTGAGCTGCAAACGGTGTGATGCTTCTATCTGGATCTGGAAGCAGAATCACGACTTTGTGTCTTCAAGAAAGTTGTAGAGGACCTTGAGTACTACAATTTTCGTTTTTACATCATTGCAATCTGAGTTTTCTATGAAAAGATATAGCTCCTGCAAAAAGTGACGAAAATTATTCATGCGTGCAGATTTTGTTCTTAAGTTCATGGGATGATAGTTTCCAGCCTACTGTCACTATCTTGATCTCCACTTTTCTGCTCCAGTTTGTGCCCACGAAGCTAAGCTGTAGCTGTCCACGCAGCTTCTCCTGTTGCCCACATAGCTATCCTCTCTGTCCGCCATCTAGCTGCCCACGCAGCTGCTCCTGTTGCTCACGCTTCTCCTATTGCCCACGAAGCTCTATCTTCTCGCCATTTGAGCTGCCACATTGCACACCTCATCCGCCTTCTATAACGGTGTGTAGACTCCACACTAATTTGCAGCAAGAAGATAAAGAAAAATGATCTTGATGTGAGGTACAGTTACTTCCCGGCTTCTCCAATTACTTCTCTGATTGCCCGTGATGCTAGGCCTGCACATTGAGTGACTCTACTAGTCATTGTGGTACCTTGGGCCTCTACATCGATTTTTAGGTGACTCTCCATCTTCTATCTTGAGAGTCATGCCATGACCGCTCCATGCAGCTACCCCATGGACTTCACAACACATATTTTGGGGCATCCATGCCTAGTGCTTCATCGACATCGACATCGTCATCGACTCACAGGAATGTGCGCACATGTGCAGTGGGCTACTTGGAGGACATCTCTTACTCCCAAGAGATCTATTTTTATTATTCCTACAACTTGATGTATTTTGGGATCCTCTGCCCTGGGTAGTCCCCCTAAAATGATATGTATTGAGTGTTTGGTTGTCATTGAGTCTAAAGGTCCTCTGCCTTGGATAGTTCTCCTAAAAAGATGTATTGGTTTTCCTATTTTGGTGTGTGGCTTTCTAACATGTCCTGTTATGAAGCCAAGGGGGGATGTACTTTGGGAGCCATGTATTGGTTTTGATAGGTTTAGAGGGGGATGTATTGTGGGAGCCATGTATTGGCTTTGATAGGTCTCGTTATCAAGCCTGGCCGAGTTCTAGGATGTTGGTGTATTCCTAGACCTATGAGCTGGTCATGTAGCTATGCTATAACGTGAGCCTCTGAGCATGTTGAGTCTCAAGCCATGAGAGTGCTTGGATCAACCTCTGAACACGCTCAGACTTTAGTCTCTGAGTTACATAGGGTGCATAGTTTAATGACCGTCATTGTCGTGTTCTGTTCTTGGTTCCATTCCAATAGTCCCTCACCTTAGACCGTCATTATCATGTTCTGTTCTTGGTTCCATTCCAGTAGTCTCTCACCTTGCCTTCATGGGGGGGTGTTGGAATATGAAGCCAAAGTGAGTCTAAAATGAGTGTTCTAGGTGGTCTAGGAGTGGTTTTATAGTCTAGTGAGTCCTAGACATGCCACGTGTCATATTGGGAGATATCCCATAGACATTGTGACTTTCTAGAGTCTAGTGGCACACTATATAGTGTTGTACTTGTCTATTGTCTAATATATCAGTCAACATCAAGCTATCAATACGTTGTGAGTATTTTGGTTATTTCCTTGTACTTGTACTTTCCTTCCTTTCCATTTTGCCTGTCATTATGCTTTCCATATTTCCATTCCGTTCCTAGCTAGCTACCATGTCTCTTCAAACTATGCCAAAGCTCTGTGATGTGCATGACCAAACCTGGCACGCCATAAATCACTTGGAGTAGCAGAATAGCATGCTGATTATAGGGCTTATCACCAAGCTTGTAAAGACCCATATTGGCCTCATAAAAACCTGTAGCCACATCTCATACCCTTTCTTTGGATCCTTTATCCTGCATTGATCATCCTAGAATTCCACAAGAGTGTGGTGATCATGAGCGATGGATGGAATGGAAACAAGATTTTTCCTCAAGTCAAGAACATACCAGACATCACGGATATACTTTTTCTTTCCTGAATTGAGAAGGATGGAAACATCTCCCACTCCTATGATGTCCTAAGTGGCATCATTAGCACAAGTAACCTGTGTGCCATGAACATGTTTGATTTCTTCAAACCACTCTTTCCTGTGAGTCATGTGCTTCGATGCACCACTATCTAGATACCAAGTATCTATGGCAGCAAATAAAGAATCATCAGATGAAGCAAGAGAAGCATCATGTGCCACTAAATCCCCCCCAGCACCAAAGCTGTCATGAAATGCAGTAAACACATAATCATTTCCCTCTTGTGCAAAGTTTGCATGAGATGGTGAAGCATTGGCATTTTCAGCTGGTGCCACATAATGACTACTTGTTCCTTGCCTCTTTTTCTCATTGGCAATCCCTTTCTGGCACTCTACAATGTAATGACCAGGCTTCTTGCAATAATTGCATCTGCCTTCCTCACCTTTGTACCTTTATCTGCATTCCCTGCATTTTTGTTTGCATTCCCCTCATTCCTGGGCTGATAAGCATGGCTGGTATTTTTCTGAAATTTACCCTTTCCATGAGTGGCAAGCAAGCCAACTAACTCCTCAAACTGAGTGGACCAACCCTGAGCATAATGGTCAAGGAAGTAACAAATGTATCATATGAGGGTGCCAGACTATTGAGGGTGATAGAGGCCAATTTATTGTCTTCTATATCCTCATCAATAGCTACGAGCTCATCCTGAATGTCAGTAATCTTTTTAATATGAGCTGAAATAGTTTGACCTTCCTGCATGGACAAGTCATTGAGCTTATTGTGCAAGGCAATGCTTCTTGCTTCATTCTTCACATTCCACATACTTTTCACTTTATCCCAAGATGCCTTTGAAGTCTTGCAAGACTTGATAGTGGACTTAATGTGTATCTTCACAGACAATGCAATCAAAGACAAAGCTTGGGCATCCCTTCGATCAAACCTCCTTTGATCTTCTGTGGGAGCGACATGGGTAGTGGCAGTAGAACCCTGAGTGGTAGTGGAAGATGCACTAGAGCTAGGTGCAGCAGGTCTAGTCTCATCCCCATTCACAATGTCCCATAAGCCCTTTCTAACCAAGATATTCCTGAGTGTAAACAACCACAAAGCATAGTTGGGTCCATTCAACTTATCTACCTCTGTCATGGTGCCAAAAATGTGCTTCTACCCGAAAAATGAGCCTGTATCTCAGCCAAACAATGGCTCACAATGCAATAGCAAACTCTTGCTCAATAGGCATCCAAAAGTGCATCAACTTACAGCCAACACTTGGCTTCAAAATGCACAACACGTGAGTAATGATTTGTCCGGTATCCAAAATTGCCTGAAAAAGTCCACGCGCGACGCAAAACGAATTCGCTCAGCAGCTGAGTTATGCAAAATCTTGCAACAAAATTGAAGCTCGAGATCATGCAAAGCTCATGGGAGCTCAAGACAGCCAAAAGAGAAGTCCGCCAGCAAGAACTAACTTCTTCTCCACGATAGAAGTGCAACAAGAGCATGCGGGAGAACGGGGAAGCAAGTGACAGGGCTGGAAGGACTAGCTCTGATACCACATGTAGGAACAAGAATGGAGAAGAGTTGTGAACACAAGAGAACAAGACGTGAACACAAGTGAACTCCAACTAAAATGTTCAACTAAATGAAGTACTAGTACTTGGTATATATAGTCCAAGTACTAGAGCACACAAAACTCTAAAATAGACTAAGAACTGATTTAGTAGGGATAACTCATCTTTCACTGATTGATGTAAGATCTAAGTCCTAATAAGCAAAGGTTGTACTTTTTATCTCTTTTCAAGCATAGAGAAATCTTGAACACGAAATATTCAATTTCAATGATGCACATGACCATCTCCTCAAGAAAATGGAAGAACATGACAAGTTGTTTGGTCCATGCAACATTGTTAGAAATGTACTGCAGACCCACTACCCTGGCTGCTTCCAAGTTAAGGATGAGGTGGAATGCAGGTGGACAATCCTCTCAAAGCTTCTGGTTCCTTTTTTCTGCACTAGACACTTACTAGGCTGTTATATCCACTTAGCTTATGTGGCTTATGCTACACCAGCCATCCTCCAAAATGCTCTACTATAGCAGTTTCTATCGTTTGCTGTTTTGCTCCCTTAACTTGGGGAATACGTTTCGTATGGAACTTATTGTAAAATCTTTATGATTAATACAAACTAAACTCTTTTATGCATTTTAAAAAAACATCATGCCACTTGGAGATTGCTATTGATAGCAATGTTGTTGAATACCATTGATATGCACTCCAATCATGACTCCTAATTCAGCTCGTCGTAAAAATGAAACGATGCTATAGTATCTCTAAGTTTTGCTCTGACCGCATTGATCACTCCTTGTGCATGATACTGCAATAAACCTTGGATCAGTGCACATATGGATGGGAATGAGAGATTTTGGGAGGTGTATATTATGCATATATGCAATGGACCATCTTGCACCTGCAAGGACTTCAGTAATCATGCATGACACACATGGCATATTTGTTCCATGCAAGTACATGTTCTTATTTACATTCTTTTCTTAGGGTAGAATAGGGACTATATGATTCATACTTTTTAACATGATTTTGTAGTATAGGCCAGGAAAATTGGAGAACTAGGTATTTTGTTTTGATCCTGTTTTGACTTGGCCTGTGCCTCCTTTTTTGAATTACATGAGATAAGATCACTTCTTCAAATACATGACCCACTTTTGTTGTATGTCAGTCATTGTTTGGGGTGACTTCCTTTGAGGTAACTCATACTATGAAATACTATTGTAGTGTAGGCTAGGATAAGTGTATACCTACAGACTTCGTTTTGGTTCAGATTTATTGGTATACCTTATTCTTCAATACATGATCCATACTTTCCATTATTTAATTACATCAACCATGATATTTGCAAAACTTCTCCTGTGAAGGAGGAGGTCTATGTGTAGCAACTCCAAGGATTTGAGATTATTGGACAAGAGCACAAGGTGTGTAGGCTTAAGACAACACTTTATGGGATCAAACAAGCACTACATGCATGGCATCACGAGATACATCAAGTTTTTCTGTCCAAGGGTTATATTAACAATCACACTGAGCCAAATCTTTATGTTCTACAAGAAAAACCAGATTTGATCATCCTAGTTCTCTACGTGGATTATATCATACTCACTGGTTATAGTGATCAGAAAATTCATGAAGTGCAATCCATGCTGACAAACATGTTTTGATATGGGTTTATTGCACTATTATTTGGGTATTGAGTTTTGACAAACCAAGGAAGGCATATGCATGTCACAGAAAAAATATACCAGGAGTCTCTTGCAAAAATTCAAGATGCAAAATAGAAAACCCATATCTATTCCACTTGAGAAAGTCCTTAGGCTCAAGAAACATGACACAACTGACAAGTTTGAGGTACACTCTATAGACATCTTGGTAGGAAACCTCTTTTATTTGTGCTCTATGAGACCTAACATTGCTGATCCTACAGGGTTGCTGAGTCAATTCATGCATTATCTCACAGTCGCACATTGGAATGTAGCCAAAAGGGGTCTTAGATATGTTCATGGTACTCTCACCTGTGATCTGAATTATGCCCAAGATTGTGGCATTGACCTTTATGGGTATATAGACTCTGATTTGTCAGGGGACATTTGATGACATACATTCCACTTCTGGCTATTTTTCTCATTGGGTTCAGCTTGCATTGCATGGCTTAGTAAGAAGCCATTGAAGCAGAATATAAGGCAGCAAATGCAGCCACCATGGAATGCATGTGGTTAAGGAATTTAATGCATGATGTGCATCATTCATAGCATAGTTGGCCAAATTAATTACTATTATAGTCAGAGTTGCATTGCCATTGCAAACAATCTTGTGTTCATGTTCGCACAAAGCACATTGAAAATCATCACTACATTTGGGGTTGTACTAAGAATGGATTCATTGACCTCATCTATTTTCCATCTAAGAACAATGTGGTGGACATCTTCACCGAAAGCCTTTCTACCAAATTTATATACCTTCAAGAAGGCTTGGGGATGAGAGATTACAAACATGTCAAGGGGGGTGGTAAGATGACATTGTTTTTATTTGTTAGCACTGCCCTGCAGGCAGTGCTCTCCTATACTTTTGACAAAAAGTGTCCCTCAGTTATTTTAGGCCACTTCGCCACCCCATACTCCTTTCAAATTTGAGTGATTCTCCTTTGTCTCTCAGACATTGGGAGTACAGGATCATGGCATAGTAGGAGCATATAGAGTCGGGAGGGATCTTACTAGAGAGCAGCCCCTCATTATCAGATTCAGAGATGCCCAGGCACGTCTAGCTGCCCTCAGGAGGAGAGGGACACTCAGAGACCACCCACAGATTTCCATGGACGAGGATCTGACTCAGATACAGGTTGAGAGCGCAAGGCGCTCATGCCTCAGAGAGATGCAGCCCGAGCTCAGGGCAAGTGGGCAGTGATCAGGGATGGCAGACTCATCACAGGCACCTTGAGGCGTGCTCCCACAGTGCTTAGAGATGGCAGACCAGCAGATATAGCCCCACCTCCACCTCCTGCTCCGACCGCTTGACAAGACAGGGCCCATGGGACACACCACCCGTCAGATAGTCTACGCATCGCTATATGGAAATGCAATGGTTCTTTTACAGCACAGCCAGGCAATCTACGGGGGGCATTCTTTGGGAGAGATATCATCTTTTTCACGGAGACACACGAGAGTCCAGAGAGACCTTTGCCACGAGTGACAGGGTATACATGGAGATCTGCTTTCAGGCAGCACACTCGGACATTTGGAGTGAGAGGATCTGGAGGAGTGGCCATTTTGTACAGAGAGCATCTCGATCGGATCATCACAGTGGAGAGAGCGGATTCACATGCCCGATTCTTGTGGGTACGCATCCGCAGCAGAGCCCCTCAGCGAGATCTTTTTATTGCAGTTTGCTACTTCCCCCCGGCGTAGTCGATCTATTCTTCCACTGGACCAGGATCTCTCAGTGGACATTGCAGATTTTTCACATCGCGGAGAAGTCTTTTAGGAGACTTCAACGCGAGGACCTCAGACAGACAGGCCCTCACTTATGACTTCATGGAGGATCCGGTCATACTCCCAGCATTTCACGATGATAGCCTCTGTCGGACTTCATCAGACTGCACAGTACAGCCCACAAATCAGGGACGTCAGTTACTGGAGCTCTTCACCTCGCACGGTATGGTCATTTATAACAGCTTGTCCAGGTGGCCACAGTCTTCCATGCCTACATTCTCTTCTGCTTCTGGGCGTGGTACTAGCGTGATCGACTACATCATAGGTCCCCCGACTCTAGTCCCTTCCATCCATAGCCTTACTGTTAGCCCCTTCATGCCCTCTGCCGACCATGCACTCATCCACTTTACTTTGACTCATGTCTCCCATGACCCACCCCCCCCTCGTTATCACGACCGCCAACCCTATTATGAGGTTCATTTCGACCACCAGTTCGATGATGTATATAGCCAGAACCTCAGCCGCCTACTCCGTCCTCATCTATTAGATGCTCTACCATCCACGTAGGACCGGTGGGAACTTGTACATACTTCACTCGTTTCTGCCGCTCACATGTCGTTCCCTGCCACATGTCATTCGTCTAGTCCCCCACCGGTTGGTCTTGTTCCTTGCAACGGTTGGTATGACGAGGAGTGTAAGGAATTCCGCAGGAAACTTCACCTTGAGACCAAGGAGAAGTCTCCCCTCCTTGCCGAAACCAAGAGAGACTACAAGCGGTTGGTTAGGCGCAAGAAACGTCAATTTCTAGCCCGGAATGAGGAGGAGCTGAGAAGCTTGCTTTTCAGCTGTGACTCCAAGGAATTCTAGAGAAAATTCCTCCGCATGAAGTCTCAGAACCCCCTCACAGATCCACGTGTCTGGTCTGCATATACTTCAGCTCTATACGATTTTTCAGATCAGCCAGCCATCGATTTATCCCATACCCCTAGGCCAGCTTCATCTAGTCTCTTCACACCAGAGAGTGTCCGTGCAGCAGTCCACCGATTGAAGAACGGGAGAGCTAAGGATCATGATGGATTGCAAGCGGAGTATGTACTCCATGGGATTGATGCCTTAGATTTTGTTCTTTCCCGTCTCTTCAATGAGTCTGTTTGTACAGGCCTACCACAGTCCTGGTTAGGCAATACCATAGTACCTATCCACAAGTCGGGGGACCCTATGGAGCCATCGAATTACAGGACCATCATGATTGGCCACGTTATGGCCAAGATCTATGCATCAGTTTTGGAAAGTCGTATAAATGACCATGCCGAGACGACAGGACTCAGAGCCAGAGGGCAGGCTGGATTTCGCAGGGATCATTCGATACTTGACCACATCCTCACACTCAGGGCACTGGTAGAGGAGGCGAAGTCACGAAGGCAACGGCTTTATTGTTGCTTCGTGGACTTCAGGAAGGCATTTGACACAGTTCCGCGATTCAGATTGTTTCAGAGGATTCGTCAGATGGGCTTCAGTGGAGAGATACAGTGGGCTATCATGGCTTTGTATGAGAGGGTCACTGGTCCTACTCTCTTTGGATTATATATTGATGAGCTAGAGATGTTTGTACAGATGACAGGCGGTGTGGGCTCTACTCTCTCAGGATCCTCCATTCCTATCCTCCTGTATGCAGACGATGTGGTTCTCATTTCCTCTACTGCTCAGGGCCTCCAGGCACATATTGAGGCACTCCACAGGTTTTGCTAGGACAGGGGGTTGACCGTAAACCTTGGCAAGACCAAGGTTATGGTTTTCAACACCTCTGATCGTATTTACAGCACGGATGAGTTTTGCTTCACTTATGACAGACAGCCCATTGAGCTTGTTAGAGAGTACACTTATTTGGGGGCAGTTTTCAGGGGACCGGTCTTCACCATGACATATGCAGCACGAGATAGGATTAGTAAAGGGTATGCGTCGTTGGCTCATCTTGAGCGTCAGTGTTTTCAGTCCCACTTTCAGCATTCCGATACGAAATCCTTGCTTTTTGACACATTGGTGAGACCAGCTGCGATGTATGCAGCTCCTTTCTGGGCAGGAGACCTCGGCGCTGCAGATTGGAGACGAGTAGAGAGGTTACAGATCATCATGTTCTCTCGGCTCATTAGGGCCAAGGCTACAGTTCCGCACGAGATCATGCTAGCAGAGTTTGGAGCTACTCCCCTTGCATTGGATGCAGCGTTTCAGTCGGTCATGTATCTGCACAGGGTTAGGGAGTTTGGAGACTCAGCAGCAGGCAGAGCTCGGTTGCCATGGTTAGCACTTGCATCTTCTATGGAGTTGGCACGATCTGGGGCCTGATACTGCTGGTACTTCAGACTCACTAGGTGGCTCACATCTCCTGGACTAGACATGGATAGACTGCCTCCCTTCCGATACAGCATGGATGCCCCTCATCTCGAGTTGACTCGCCACGAGCTTAGCCAGGTCACGAGAGCAGACTTGCTGCAGCTTCATACGTATCGCACTTGGATTTATCCCACGCAGCTTCCGACGAAGATGGCCACATATCGTGACCACTTCCTTCGGATCTCAGAGGATGGGTTTGTCATTCCACCAGGCTATACAGGTATCCACATGTCCCACTCATTGAGGATTGCCCTTGGCCAACTTAGAGTCTCTTCGCATCAGCTCGAGATAGAGGCTGGTAGGATGCGACGCATGGAGGATGGACGGCGACCAGGCCGAGAGACCAGGATCTGCCCTTGTTGCACCATGGGAGAGATGGAGTCAGAGGAGCACTTCATTTGCAGATGCCCGCTATATTATGAGCTCAGAGGTAGATTCCACTGTCTCTTCACGGATGGCTTTGGACCTCTCTCACGAGTGATGGACTACGAGGATCAGCATTGCCTAGCTCTTTATGTCAGGGAGGCCACTATGCTTCGAGGAGACTACCTCAGAGACCATCAGCATAGACCGGAGCGTGATAGAGCCCAGCCTGATAGAGCTCAGGCACACGCTATACCAGAGGACAGAGACCAGGAGGAGCATGAGGAGGTCAGAGCTCACACAGGACACATGCCTCCACCCTGTGGATGTACATATGAGATGGTTTGTAGACGCCGCAGGATCTTGTTACATAGGGGACGTACTCGCTGCTTCATCTCTAGACGATCTAGGATGATGGCAGCTTTTCGGAGGAGACTTACTCATGGAGATCTCACCCCACCAGCCGCTCACCTCACCTTTGCTCAGATTTGTACTCTCATAGCAGGAGGCAGAGTCGATGGACAGGATTTCTAGTATTATTTCGGTTCTCAGACTCGGTGACACCTGGACTTGTATCTTTGCATTGGCATATTGTACTCATCCCCCCATTTTGCACCCAGGGGCGGTTTTCTTGCATCTAGTTTACTTTGTATTTTGGCTCAGATTTGACATTATGTACTTTCACTTGCATTGTATTGCGTAGCACTTAGATGATATTCGACGATGCCTCTTCTTTGTGGCACGTTGATTTTGTGCTATATTGTATGTAGAGTTCTTGATGTCCCATGGGCCCATTTTGGCCTTTAGTGGACAATAATACACTTTCTTTCTTTCTTTCTGTCTCTCTCTCCCCCTCCCTCTTTCCTCCCCCTTCCCAAATTCAACTTGCCCCTCTTTCCCCCCCCTTCTGTCTCTCTCTTCCTCCCAAATCAACTCGTCCCTCTAAGGGCAGTGCTCACAACTCACGAGTACTTGTATTCGCTTGTTTATATACCCATAGGTTGCTATATCCTTATGGATAATTTGTGAAACCACGGTACTTTAGGTACACTAGGTACTCCTGAGACATTTTGAGATTAGTTTAGCCATACCATTGAGGGGAGAACCATAGGAACATATGCAACATATGCAATGGTATGGTTATGTAGGCTATTCCGATTTTAATTAGTCTAGGCTGATTTTAATTAGTCTAGTCTCTTTTATTTCCTCATACATGGATATGCAATTGAGGGGAGAATTGTAGGAACACATGCCATGGTATTGTTATGTAGGCTGATCTCATTTTATTTCCTCATATATGGGTTTCATATAACCCAAGTGTTGTGCTTTCATTTCTCACTACTCAATGGAGCTTTCTAGTTAAGTCAAAACTGTCTTGTTAAATACACTCTCATGTCTTGCTTTCCACTCCAAAAGGAGGACCCTATCGATCTAAATAAGAAGTGTTCTTCTTTTTCTTTTAGGTGCATTCTCTGGCAAAATAGTCCACAAATGCAGCGCTGGTCTAGTCATCCCAAAATCTCAATCCTCTACCTCAAAAGGGGTCTATCTTGATACTGAAGCAGAGTGTGGTCCTCATTGATATTAACATCTGAGAGACAAGACCCTAACATGTGGTACCCCGTCCATCCTTACTAGCTTTGCCATTGAAAAGAGCAATCTAGATAGTGGAGGTATCTCATTGATCACACCAAAAAGGGCTCCGATGGTCATTGGTAGGCGAATATAATGGTACAACAACAAAAAGTTATGGAGTTTGACAAGAATGGGAGTGATTCTCTTGTCATCCTCAACTGGATCAAAATCTAATTAAAAGGGAGTAAGAAAAATCTTTGTGGAGCTAAGGGCTAGAGCCTAGAAGACTAGCTGCCAAAACAAACGAGGTAAGCTCTGAGAAGTCAAAGACCACCTAGAAGAAACCCCTCTCTAAAATCCTAACATCCTGAATATGCACAAAAAGATCAGAGGGAAGGCGCTACCTACATCTAGTCTCTAGCTTGGATTTTGGAAGGATGAGACCCATGGATGCGTGCACGTGAGTGGTTGCACTCTCAACTTTGACATCCTTCTTGAGTTGCTGCAACGCCATCTGTGGATAAAAGACATGTTCTCCTAGCCAATGAGGTGAAAGAATGATTGGGTGAATAGGAAGCCATTCGCCAATTTGAAATGGAAGGTTGACTTGAAGCCTTTGAGTCGACAATCACCACTTGCAAGACCTCGAGGGAGAAACTAAGGAAAATCTAGAGGTAGGGGTTGGTGAGGGAGAGTGGAGTGAAGCATAGGATGTGGGAAGGTGGAGCGGGAGTGTAATTGAGGGAAGGTGAGGCACAGTGGAGTGGAGTGGAATGGTGGAGAGGGAGCAGAATGGTGGACAGCTTATCAAGGTTGTACAAGCCTCCTATATGGAGGCTGGGCACTGTACAACCTATGTGGACTACTAGTGAGGGACAGGAGGGAGTATGGAGTTACAGCCGTACGGTTAACGTGCGGAAGTCATATAGTCTGGGAAATGGGGGAATGAGGGCAAGGCAGGTTGAGGGTGAGAGCAAGTCAAGGCTGAGGGTAAGGCAGGGCGGGGGTGAGATCAAGTCAAGGCTGAGGACAAGGAAGGGGGCACGGGTAGAAGCAAGTGGGGGCAAGGAGCAGGGAGGGGTAACGACAAAGGTTCACGAAGAAGGTGCAAGGTGTTTGATTTTTCCAACTATCTACTTCCCTAACTCCATTCAATATATTTTGAGTCATTAAAGACTAGAACATACCACTACTCTAGCTATCATATTGGAGCTACGTGGGCATGAAATCGTTACGATGGAAGATATGTGATCTTTGCTAAATGTACAAGTTCCTCTAGCTAAATCAATGAAATAATTATAAATTATATCTCGCATTCTGACATACAAATGAAAATCAATGCGAATTAAGGTTTTCATCACAGATCCAATTTCAAATCAAGGAATGCCTGATGTAAGGAATAAATGTTTTGCAACCTGGATTACTGATTTACTTTCCGATGCAGAACCACATTGTTTTTATGATGCTTAGTTTGACCTCCAAATGTAAGCAAAGGGGACTCATACATATTCACTTGTTTCAGTGCATTAAAATTGCAAATTCAGGGGATGTCGTTGGAGAAATCGGAGTATTATGTTACAGGCCTCAACTTTTCACAGTTCGTACAAATAAACTTTCTCAACTATTGCGGATCAACAAAAATATGTTTGTGAACATTGTGCAAGACAACAAAATAGATGGGCAGATCATAATGGGCAATTTTTACAAGGTCAATCTTTTTCACAGAGCTTCCAGTGCAATGGTCCGGTTGCCTATTTCATGCCTTTCTATGATTACTTCTACTTCCAGAAATGATAGAATGTGGTTGTATTTACAATTTCACCATTGCATTTCCCTTCTTTTCCCAATAGTTTATATTTGATTTTGACAGTTTCTGAAAAACTCGAGTCACACATCTATCTTGAAGCTCTCAGGAGCGATTCAGTCCATGTTTGGAGAGGACTGGGGGGGCTTGAATGTAAGCCTCTGCTCTGCTGCCTCGAGGGGGCATTGTGAGCTTTTGAAACAACTTTTAATGCGGGGAAGGGACCCAAATGCTACAGATGACCTTGGTCGCACACCTTTGGTCTGTATATATCCACATTTTAAAACACATTGAGAACTAGTTTTGTACACTTTCAGTAATCTCGAATTTTGAAACTCTGCTGTATCTGTCAATGTACAAAATGCATTGACTTTTCCCCTGTCTATTTCTTGAGACAGTACATAGCAGCAGCAAACGGTTTTATAGAATGTGTGCAAGCTCTTTTGACTTATGGAGTAGATCCCAACATTCAAGGTATGTCCTCAACCATGGTTATATTCATAGGACACCTTGTGACTATTGAAATGTGCACGCTAGAAGCAATATAGTTTCATAGGTTCTTTTTCCTTTTTGTGACATCGAGATGATATAAAGTTCTTGAATATCTTTAGAATTGTACATAAAATCCTTTAATACCCTTCACATAGATCTTTGATGTCTAACCTTGATGTGATAACTCTCTCCTTTATTAAGATCTGGCACATGCATGCTTGCCTTGGTGTGCATGCGCGCGCACATATGTGTATGTGTGATGGTCATAATCAAAATTTGACCAACATTAAACTATCATAAAGAGGCATCCAATGTGACCTCAAACAAGTCTCATATTAAATAACCTTCACCCAATATAATAATATATCTTCAGCTTGTTGGGCAGGGTAGACATTAACCTGTATCCATCCAAGAACATACAATATGTTAGAACTTGTTGCAATCTCAAGACCACAATGATCTTAGTATTCATGTCACAATCAAGGTAAGAACTTATATAAAAGCATGATAACGATAACAATTATATGGATTCCATATATGTTACCGGTAGATTTTGCTGAAACATATATACAATATTGATGAAGCAAGTATTGGAGCAATGCATTCAATAAATCCAAGTTGGAAAAAGTGTTAGCTTATGCATCACTCCTTGGCGCATCCCGTTTTGGATGGTGGGTCTCCTTAACCTTCCATTGGACAGGTCTTTCTTTTTCCAATGGATTTTCCTCCCCTTACGCAAGGAGATCAGGCACTAATGTGGAAGCACCACTAGGTCGTGGAAGTTGTTGCAATCTTCCTCTCATCAACGAGGATTGTGACGTGTAACATTCTGGTCGTATTCCTCATCACCACTGGAGATAGCTGATATGCAATCAGGTTCATCCAAAAGTTTCAGGGGAACCCATTGATGTTGTCTTTCTCCAATATACTAGATGATAGGGATTGTAGAAAAATTGCTTTCTGGTCCCACTTTTGGTCTACTATGCTTGGCATCAAAGGGGGAATATGCATTTCAGTTTTATCCACCATTCTGACTCTTTTGGTAGGCCATGACATTATTATTCCGTTTAGAGTAGTGGATTATTCTATTGATTCATGGGCCAAGATTTTGTTTCTTAAATTTTATGCCTCCAACAATAGGGAGGAACAGATCCTTTTTTGAAGGAATTGCTCTCTTGGGCTCCTATTGCTGATTCTTGGATCCTTGGTGGTGACTTAAACATGATGGAGCTGCCCGCAGATAAAAAAGGGGGAAGGAAAGGTGGTCTTCACTCTCTCTCTCTCTCTCTCTCTCTCTCTCTTTTGGGGATGGATTGATTTTTCAATATCAGGATAGAGTGTTGGATTGATGATGCAACTTACGTTCTTGGCTCCTATTCTCTTGGTCAAATAGGAGATTCTTGATGCCGATCCTTGCACATATTGACAGATTCTATGCTGATGATTGGACTCTAGATAGAGGTGGCACAGTTTGTTTTTCACCACAGTTTGCAGAGTAGTTAGCAGTGGTGGTGGCCCACATTTTATTTGCAGGATTGTGTCTGCTCTCCTCCTATCTCGGCAGCAGCTCTTCTTCATACTGGTGAGTTTTATCTCTATGTTGCTAGGACCAGGAGACCTGATGTTCTTGGACAGGAGATTGCCACCTGCTCTCCTCCTATGTTGGCAGCAGCTCTTCTTTTCATGCTGGTGAGTTTTATCTCTATGTTGCTAGGACCAGGAGACCTGATGTCCTTAGACAGGAGATTGCCATCTGCCAACAGCTAGCAATCCTGCAGAAGGAAGATCAGAAAAGGCCATTAGATTCTTGGGTCCTTGAGTGCCTTGCCACAGCAAGGGCTCATCAGTTAGCTACTTCTGGAATGGAGGACTGAGTTCTCTTATCATGTATGTGATTCTTTTTGGATTCAGAGGGGGGGACAATCAATATACGTTTGTGGTCCTTGACATAGCGAGGGCGGGAAGGCTAGGGAGAAGGATAACCAGGGGGGAGGGGGAGGGGGTAGGTGTGCTAGACGAGGGGTACGTGCAGGTGTATGTGCAGGCTGTATGAGAGTCCATTACCATCGGCAGAGGCGAGGCTGAGAGAAGGGAGGGAAATATGTCTATGGAGAAGGGAGGTCAGGATGTCTATAAAGAGGGCGACCAGGAAGGGGACGGGAGAGGGAAGGCTAGGGGCAGAAGAGGGGCAGGTTGGGACAAGAAGGCGGAGAGCAGCAGCAGCCCTCAGTAGAATTCAACCTCTTATTTTTCTGAAGTTTTCAATTTCAGATCGCACAGCCCAATTTCAGCGTGTGTATATTATAAGTACTCTGAAAGAACTCAAAATGTTTATCAATCAACCACACAGACAAAAAAATCCCCATCCATTTGTAATAGAACTACCTGGTATGATTTTTCCCTTTCTGTCGATCATGTCCCACAGCAGCAAGCCATGAACTCATGCTCCTTAATTTGTTGAAATTATTGAGAGCATTTGGCATGCGATCTTGTCCTACTTATGCATGCAATTTTACACATTTCCTGGCAAGTGAAAAATGGAGTGGATGAAAGGAAACTGGTCTTCCAATCAGGATCAAAAATAATTAACCACTATCTTCTCCTCTTATGGTCTCATAAAATTCCCACAAAGACCAGCATTAACATGTGACTGTCCCCCCATTTGATGCATGCTCAAGTGAGCTGAATAACTTCCTACAGGAAGGAATGTGCTTGCTATCCCCACTAGTACTAGAGGGGTAGTTAGCAGACTTCTATGCACTATCACAGGCAGGCACGGTGCATGAGTATTTGCAGCAATTTTGGAAATTTACCCTTTTTGTGCGTGACATATTTGAGAAGGGAAAGTTGCTGCGTTTTATTCAAGGTTTGCATCCCTCCCTGGCCTCCGATGTGAGGGCTCACAAGCCCCAAACTATTGAGCGAGCTGCCAAGCTGGTGGATATATTTAACAACAAATACGAGCAAGCTATAGGCAGCCCACATGGGTCCGTGAGAGTGCAGCGGCAAATGAACAAAAGAGAGAGCACACAAACCTCCAAAACATGAGATGCTCTAAAAATTAGTACCTTCAATGTAAAATCAGGATGCCCTTATACAAGAGGCTATAACCTGTGACAATAATGCTCATATTTTCCTTTTTCCCAGTTCTACGGCATGTGCATACCTTTTTGTGATTATGAGTTGATTGCCCAAATATTAATGCAAAAGAAAGAAAATTTGTGTTTCTATCCCTTATACACTTGGAAAAGTCATTTTGTCCCTGTTTTTAAAAGACATTGTGAATATAATTACAGTTTCTAGCAATCAAAAGCTATTTGAATTCACATCCTTCAACCCAACCCCACACCTAATTCAGGTTCTATATTGGTTTGAATCACTGTATATGCTATATTTGCAGACAAGGATGGAAGATCTCCCCTTTTGAAAGCAATACTAGGACAGCATGAAGCAATTGCTAAACTACTGTGGGAGCATGGAGCACGCTTGAGTGCAGGAAATGAGGGAGATCTTTTATGTGCAGCAGTCAAGCTAGGTGATGTAAAGATCTTGCAGGATATGTTAACATATGGTGCTGATGTTAATGCAAAAAACTCATATGGTTCAACAGCACTGGACACTGCAGTAACAGAAGGTTTTCCAGAACTTGTCAATTTCCTTGCTTATCATGGAGCTTATATGGAGCAAATCCAGAAAGAAAACTTGAAACCAGCTGAATTATCAAAGGATGGTAATAGTCAAGGACCGGAGTATCTCATTAAAGGGTTTCCTTGCTCAAATAGGCAGTCAGATGAACAATTCAACACTCATCAAATCCCAAAACAAAGGGGTGAAACAGAGGCTGTAAGTGGTAAATTTTATGGATCACTGGTTGTTTCTGAAAAAGAGATTTCTTTGTTTAGAGAAAAAGCAAGTAGCTCACAGTTGGGGAAAATCCCTGAAACAGGAGCAATGGAAAGTGGAGGCACAATGGTAAACTTCGACAATTCATTCTTTAGATTAGTCTCTTGTCAGTCTATGAATTGCAACAGGAATGTTCATGCCCAGCAGCATCCCCCAGTACGGGTAGCAATTTACCGTTACCCCAAAGTGATAGGATCACCCATGCTGCAGCTTGGCAAGCTGATTGCTTTGCCCAACTCCTTGGAGGAGCTGCTTGAATTTGCTAGTAAGTGGAAGTACTTTGCCCATAAAAACAGCCATAACAGACAAGTTTTTGTTTTCGAACAAAATTTTCAAATCCTGAGTTACTGAGCTTACTGTCTGGTTTCATTATTGCAGGAAAGGAATTTTGCTACCAACCAGTTAAGATACTAAGCGAGGACTTGGCAGAAATCAATGATATCAATGTTGTGCGGGACAATGACTGTCTTTATCTTGTAGACGAAAAGGGAGTTGAAAGGATTATGGAATCTTGTAATGAATTTGAGTCTTGAGACATACAGTCTGTATTTACATTCTGTGAAGGGCCATGCCATATCACCAAATCGCATAGGCAGTGTCCTTGCCATAACAGGTAGAGTACAGACCTTCTTACCAAGTGACCTAAAAAATTAGCTAGATAAAGCATGCATCAATAAAAGGACTAGTGTCCAATGAAGAGGCAATGACCCAAAAATATAGCATTCACCACTATCACTAAAGTCAGGTGGAATGTATGAAGGATATCTTTTGTAGAAAAGGTATATTGTAACGGCTTGTTGGACTCTCAAAGAGAAAGATTGCATTACTAAGAGTTTGAATGATCGAAATCCAGAAGGTGGATGTTCATTATTCAAAAGAATCCTAAGTAAGACATCAGATGAATGAAGGGAGAACGCATGTATGAATTGACAGGTTTAAGAAATATCATAAGAAAGCTAAGAAGCCCTTCTTAATGGCTAAATTACATGTATCTTGATGTGTACACCCCCTCCCCTCCCCACCAAACCACCTTTTCAGTAGTACTAGCTTACTTGACTCTATTAAAACATGTCCTCTTGCAGGTTGTCAGCTGAAGATAAAGCCATCTGACCCCCATTCTCCAATTGCAAGTGGGACTAATGCACGATCATTATTTTCCAGCCTTGCAATATACAGTATACAACTCTATGTGTACAACGCTGTGCCTTGAAAGAACGAATACAAAAAGTAAGGATCTATGTGCTTGAGAGAAGTAATAGACAAAGACATAGATTTTTTAGCAAAAAAACCTATTCATACCATCAATGAAGAAATTGACTTAGAGTGACCTTAGAAGCAATGTGGGAATACCTGATTGTGATTTGACTCTTTCCACTTATTCACAGCAAAGAACAATGGATCATTGGATTTATGTACCTTCACTTCTATGCAGTGCACTTTATTGCCTCACATTATATCAAGGGGTCAATTGGTTTTTGCTAGTCATACTTATAGCGAGATGCACTAATCTTAATTTACACTTGATTTGGCATTGATCAAATCATAGCATTGGCACTTTGTGATCAAATGCTAAAAGGTTTTTTTTTTTCAATGAAAGGATTTATATTCAGTATGCAAAGAGTCCTAAGATCAATGCTCATGGAAAAGTACAGCATGCATAGCATGAAACCAAAATAGAGTGTGCAAACGACCTAGTCATCAAGAAGAGATAGTAAAGCACCAATATTGAGGCTGAAAATGCCACCTCAACTGGTGGTGGTCTTTGAAGAAAAAAGTCTCGGAGATGTGAGACCAGGAGATCCACACAGGGATATGTATTTTTTCTTGGTCAAGGTGCTATATCATGGTTGTCAAACAAACAGCCAACTGTTTCTTTGTCTTCGACAGAAGCTGAATATAGGGCACTCACTACAGGTGCATGTGAGGCTATATGGCTCAGAAGTCTATTGTCAGAAACGGATTACTTTGATGAATCAAAGCTAACAACCATATACTATGATAGTAAGGTTACGCTTCTCTCTATTATTGATGTGTAAAGGTCGAGAAGGCTAGTCTTATATCCACCAATATGAAGTAAAATCCACTATGCTCCAGAGGCTATTATGATGCCATGCCCAACCACCAAGGGGAGAAATGAATCTGAAAGTGAAATGTAAGTTTCTCCCCCAATATCCTAGGGAAGGAGACCAAAGTGTGTTTGGAAAGCAACTTATCTGACTTTGCACATTGTTTACCATCCAACTTGTGTTACTATATTAAAAAAATATCAATGAAATCCCCAGTGACACGTAGATAAAGGTGATTATGACTCGGATGCATTCGGCAACCATGAGAACACTATCAAAGTCCTAAATATTCCAGCCACTAATCCACATTAGAGGGAAGTAGACATGAAATCTTACTCGACCTGGTGGCGAAAATGACTCCCTCCTCTTTGGAGTAGTAAAGGGAAGGAAATGCTACAGAGAAAGGACTCCCACATCTGTGGAAGAGGATGCTTTAGGATGTTGAAGACCAATGTCCACAAAGGTGGAGGGCCCAGGTTAGGAAATGGAGTCAAGTTGAGTCCGTTTTGGTGTGTTCTAGTGAGTCCTACTGTGAGTTTTATAGTACTAGGTGCCTAGGAGTGCATTGATCTAGATTTGTAGTGCAGGGACTTGCTTTGCAAGGTTGTGATCAAGGGGCTTTTGCCAGGACAGGATCCTTGGAAAGATTTTTTCATACATTGCATACAATATTGCCCTCCCTCCTTGAGTGTTGATTGGATGTACAATACCAGGTGGATCATTACCTCAACGCATCTTGGCATTCCTTTCTCCCCTCTTATGGCTGCCATCTTGAAATCTTGGGGCAGTGTCAAGATTAATCTTCCAAGAATCCCTCCATCTTCTACAAAACATATTGATAGGCAGCTTGTCATGTGGGATGACATCATAGTTGATGATTATGGCAGACCTCTTAGTACTTCTTTGTTACATGGAGTGGTCTAGATGGAAGAGAGGAATCGCTTCCTATGTGGCCTCTTGAAAATATTTCAAAAACCTTCTGGATGATGGTAGGCTTTAGCTAGTAAATCACCTAAGAGGAAGTGAAAGAAGATTTGAGCAGATTAATATGATCCTACCCTTGCGCTGGGTTCTTATCCATGGCAATGTTAGATATCAATGCTCCACTCTCGTGTAACTACGCGGGAACCAGCTAACTCTACTTGTAAGCCCCCATTTGAGGAGAAGGCATTTGAGTAGCTCGATTATCCGGTAGGTCCTGGTTTGGACACCAGATGGGGGCCATGTGTGGCCTGATGGCTGGACGGCTTTAGATAGAGTTGGCACACCGCCAACTAGGCTACATGCAAGTGCGGGAAGGCATCCCATGACTGACCGCACTGAGGGTAGATGGAGCATTTCTCGGGGCAGCCCACTCTCGGGTTGCGGGGCCTGTTTGGAGCCCCAGTTGATCCCGGATGGCTCTGGGCCAAACGGTTCAATCATGTGGTCGGTGGCCTATTTCGGGACCAATCCCCAGTCAGTCGTCTTGGGCGGACTGGGTCGGTCACCCAATTGGATCTAACCGACTACGACTGGTGTGACTATATAAGAGCAAGCCTGTGAAGCCCATCATCATCACTGCAGCCAATGCAAGACAACAGATAGTACCAACTGTGGATGAGATTCTCGCGTGGACAAGAAGAAATGTAGATGCGATGTGTTCTATTGTCTGCAGTGTAAGTGACTCTGTCATGGCGTTAATTCAACATGTCACCACAGCGGAGGAGGCATGGACGGTTTTGAAAAATCAGTACGAGACCACGAATCAGACGCGGATTTAGAATCTGGAGACTCAACTCGCGAACAAGAAACTGTCTGAGTCTGAAGCAGCAGAGAAATTCATCACCAAGGTGAAGAATCTGCACAATCAGATGACTGCGATTGGCATCACCATCACCAGCAAGAATCTAGCACGAAGGTGCATACGGATTCTCCCACCAAAGTACAACGGTCTTGTTACAGCGCTGAATACGCAGAATAAAAATTTGCCCCTCAACTTTGAGGATTTCAACGCAATGCTTTTGGAGGAGGAGATGCGTCAAAAGACGAGGACTAGAGAAGATTCGGCTTTCTCGGCTGGATCAAAGAAAGGTAAGGGTAAGGACTTTGGTAACCCATCTTCTTCTGATGATAAAAAGAGAAAGAAGAAGATTAAGTGCTTCTATTGCAACAAGGCAGGGCACAAGCAGAATGAGTGTCGAAAGAAGATTGCAGATGAGAAGAACGGAGTAAAGAAAGAGTCCAGCAATAGCGCGTAGGCAATACCAGTAGAGCTGTTCGTAGCAATTGAGGAGATTTGCATGCAGGCAGTTCATGTACCTGTGGATGAACCTTGGATTATTGACAATGGTGCATCGCGCCACATGACCAGTCGGAAGGATTGGTATACCTCTCTACATCCGGTAGGGAATGACATCCTGGTAGCAATCGGCAATGATGCAAAATGTTCAGCAAAAGGAAAAGATACGATTACTCTTAAGTCAGATGGAGTTGTAAAACAGTTGCCCGATGTTCTTTATGTGCCAGATATCAAGAGGAACTTCTTGTCTGTTTCTGCGATCACAGATCGGGACCTCAAAGTTCACTTCGATAAGAATGGCGCATAGATTTTGGATCTTTAAGGGAAGGTCGTTGGTAAAGGTACACGGCGCAACAACATCTACAAACTCTCAGCTTTCAGTGCTCGAGCCGGATGTGAAGAACACTAAGCTGTGGCATGAGAGGTTTGCTCATCTAAACCTTGGTTCTTTAAAGGAGATGCATAAAAGTGGAATGATTGCAGACCTACCAGAGATTACAAATCTGCTCGATGTATGTGAAGCTTGCATGATGGGCAAGTAGCATCAGCAGCCCTTTCCTAAAGAGGCCAGCAGGGCAAAGGCTCCTCTAAAGCTCGTTCACACGGACCTCTGCGGAAAGATGGAGACGGAAGCTTTGGGTGGTTCCTACTACTTCATGACGCTGATCGACGACTACAGTAGAAGGATATGGATATACTTCATGAAGACTAAAGATGAGGCTTTTAGTAAGTTCAAAGAATGGCATGTAATGGTTGAGAAAGAAACGGGGAGAAAGGTGAAGAAGTTGAGATCAGACAGAGGTGGTGAGTTCACATCAAAAGTTACTGCAAAAGTCACGGGATCAAGAGGCAAAAACCCCCGCCACATACATCACAGCAAAATGGAGTAGCAGAGCGTAAGATGTGCGTCATTTGCGAAATGGGCAGGAGTATGATGAAAGGGAAAGATTTGCCAAAGACTTTCTGGGCTGAAGCATGTAACACAGCAGTTTACATTCTGAATTGTAGCTATACGAAGGCTGTGAATGGGATGACTCCACTGCAGGCCTTTTCTGGTAAGAAACCTTCAGCTGCACATTTCAGAGTTTTTGGATGTGACTGTTTTGTGCATGTCCTTGATGCTAACAGGACCAAATGGGAACCGAAGAGCCGGAAGTGTATTTTCTTGGGCTACAGTGAAGAGGCGAAGGGTTACCGTCTCTATAATTCTATTACCAATAAGGTAATAGTAAGTCGCGATGTAGTCTTCTCAGAACAGCCGCATCAATTGGAGGAGAATGCTTCCTTCTCAGACAACCAGGACCAGGATATCCATCCAGTACAACCACCAACAGTAGACCGAACTCTCCCAACGGTGCTTGGGAGGATTCAAGATAAAGAAGAGGAAGAAGAGCCTGCAGAACCACAACGGCAACGGCCATTCCCGAAGTGGGTAAAGCAACTTTTGGATGATAGAGAACCTCTAGCCATTGAGAAGGAACCATCCGAACACCTCCGGTCCAAGAGATTAGAGAAGCAAAGAAGGGCGCAGGAATACTTGGTTAACTATGCTTTGATGACAGAGGTGATCCGTGCTGAAGAACCCAAGTGTCTTGAGAAGAGGCACAGGGTAATGATAGGTGGATGGAGGCTATGCAGTCGGAGTATGGCTCCATAATGAAGAACAACACTTGGGACCTTGTGGTGGATCGACGATCAAAACGCAAGGTAATCGGCACCAAGTGGGTGTACAAGACCAAGTACAAGTCCGACGGCACGTTGGATAAGTATAAGGCTCGGCTCATGGCAAAAGGATTCGCATAGGTACATGGTTTTGATTATCAGGATACTTTTGCTCCCACAGCTCGACTAATCACAATTCGCAGTGTTTTGGCTTTAGCAGCCCAGGAAAGTTGGTCCATGTTTCATATGGATGTAAAATCTGCCTTTCTGAATGGAGATCTCAAGGAGGAGGTATACGTGGAACAACCACTAGGTTTTGTGATCCCCGGTTCAAAAGGTAAAGTCTGTAAACTAAAGAAGGTACTTTATGGACTGAAACAGGTCCCACGAGCGTGGTACCAGTGGATTGATGCCTACTTTCTGCAAAATGGGTTCAAGAGGAGCCCATCTGATGCAAATTTGTATATCTTCAGAGAAGGAGGCAGGTGTATGATCGTGGTCCTTTATGTGGACGACCTTGTCATAACAAGGAACCATGAAGAGAAGATCTCGCAGACAAAGCATTTGCTAGAAAGAGAGTTTGAAATGACAGACCTCGGACTAATGCATTTCTGTTTGGGGATTGAAGTTTGGCAAGAGCCAAAATAGATCTTCATCTCACAGCTGAAGTATGCTAGAGAGATACTAAAGGTATTTGGCATGACTGAGTGCAAGACAGTTGGCACCCCTATGGAGGTTGACGTGAAGCTCTCAAACGAGGATTCATCACCGCTGGTGGATGAAGCGAAGTACAGAAGGCTTGTGGGCAGTTTGATTTACTTGTGTAACACGCGGTTGGATATCAGCTTTGCGACTGGTGTACTAATTAGGTTTTTCAATAAGTCCCGGGAGAACCATTGAAGGGTAGGGATGCAAGTGCTGAAATACATCAAAGGCACACTTGATTATGGCATCACCTATACCAAGGGCAACATCTTGACTGGATTTCTGTGACTCGGATTGGGCAGGAAACGTGGACAGCAGGAGATCAGTGACACGTTACTATTTCTCACTTGGATCTAGAGCTATGTCATGGGTCAGCAAGAAGCAACCCATAGTTGCTCTTTCTTCTACCGAGGCTGAGTACAAATCAGCATGTTTTGCTTCTTGTTGTGAGACAGTGTGGTTGAGGAGGATTTGAGGGGACATGGGTGCAGTGCAGAACAAGCCTACGCAGTTATCATGTGACAATCAGAGTTGCATGGCGATTGCAAAGAACCCTGTGTTCCACGCTCACGCAAAACACATTGAGATTCAATATCACTTTGTACGCGAGCTCATCATGGATGGAGAGGTCGACTTGGTGTACTGTTCGACTACAGAGAATGCTGCGGACATCTTCACGAAGGCTCTTGGAAGAGACTTGCTGGAGAGGCATCTTCATCGACTTGGCATTGGGCCGAAAAAGTAAGTTCACTTATGGGTGGACATTGAGGGGGGGGTGTTAGATATCAATGCTCCACTCTCATGTAACTACACGGGAACCAGCTAACTCTACTTATAAGCCCCCCATATGAGGAGAAGGCATTGGAGTAGCTCGGTTGTCCGGTAGGTCGGACACCAGATGGGGGCCACGTGTGGCCTGATGGCTGGATGGCTTTAGATAGAGTTGGCACACCGCCAACTAGGCTACATGCAAGTGCGAGAAGGCATCCCATGATTGACCACACTGAGGGTAGACGGAGCATTTCTCGGGGCAACCCACTCTCGGGTTGTGTGGCCCGTTTGGAGCCCCAGATGATCCCGGATGGCTCTGGGCCGTGGCTTTGGACCGAACGGAAATCGTAGGTAAGTTGCTTTATTTTGCACCACGGTTCTATCGTGTGTTCGGTAGCCTATTTCGGGAGACCCCTAGTCGACCGTTTTGGGCGGACTGGGTCGGGTCTAACCGACTACGACTGGTGGCTATATAAGAGCAAGCTCGTGAAGCCCATCATCATCACTGGCTACAGCAACCCTGATTCCTTAGCATCCAGCCTCTGTCCTCTACTGTTTCCAGCACGCCATCGAAGCTTCTCACACAGGAGTGCACGGTTGGGAGGCAGCGCCATCTATTGTATCAGTTTTACAGGAATCAAATTTTTGATTCTCCATACTATCTGCTTTTCTCTCTTGCATACGAGATCCTGTTATCTGTTGAGCACAGACGTTGTATTGTTTTCTTACAGGCAAGCCTTACCATTGCTCTATATGCCTTGGGGCTTTTATGAGGTTAAAAATCCCACTCTTTGAAGAGGTTTAGATGGGTATGCCTTGGTTTTTTATGTTTGCTCTTGGGCCAAGTAATCTAGGTCCAGGGATGAGGATACCCTTATGGATGTTGTTTTTTAGTCTGTCAGAGTTTTGGGTCATGTGGAGCAATGTTTCTTAGCTTGATGGAGGATTTGGCTATGGAAGGCCCCATAAAATTTGTATTGAGACCTTGAGTGAATTGTTGCAAGCAACCATGGGAAGAGTATCCCTTTCTTTTGCTACACGATTAGCAATGCCAGGAGAACTCAATCTTAGAAGCTGGAAGCCCATCGAGCTCCTCATTGGGTGAATTTGTATATTTCTAGTAGTCTTACAGAAATCTTTTTGGAGAAGACTATAGAAGTCCCTTGGAAGTAGAGAAAGCAGTATTTTCTTTTGGCTTTCTATTCATGGAGGGATTGCAGTGAACTTCTGGAGGTTTGGGTTTAGATCAGTCCCTACTTGTCCTTGCCGCCTTTTTGTTAAGGAGTCCATTTAACATTTTTTGTGGATCAAAGGCATGCAAAGTCAATCTAGAAGAGATTTCTAGCCTTTTGAGTACTTTTGTTCCCTCCCCCTTCTTAGTGCCTTGGGGCTCGGGCTCTCTGTTAGGGCCTCAAATCTTTTTATGGGATACATAACTCTTTTGAGTACTTTTGTTCCCTCCACCTTCTTAGTGCCTTGGGGCTCGGGATCTCTTTTGGGATGTCAGATTTTTCTATGGGATAAATAGCTCTTTTGGTTTAATGACACTTACTTGATTCATGCTCTTTGTATGATGTTTTCCATTCTCCTTACACACCTGCACATGCCGTGTTAGATACTTTTTGGGAGATCTTAGCGAGGGCATATCACCATGGCACATATGAAGATCTAGATACACAAAGGCATTTGATGGCTCCTAGGTTCACCCTTCTCACATTTTGTCTAGTATTTGGACAGACACTATATACACTCTGATGACCATTTAGTTGAGCATGCATGGGTCTTCATAGGTAGCCTCTGCTAGGAGGACTATCTTCCTCAAGAATTAGAGTGGCTTCCCCTTTTTCTCGGAGTCGAACCACAACTTTCAGGTGGTATTTTTTGCCTCAAGTTTGGTGCTTTACTAACTCTTATTGAACAAAAAGTTTAGGAACTCAAGGGATTTTGTTTTACATTCTATGCCTGAGATGAATTTAGCCATGAGCAGTGTTATTGGGGCTTCTTTCATAGTTAATAGAAGTCTTTTCATTGTAAAAAAGAAGAACAATTTAGGGTTGTTTTGTTGGCAATTTTGCTTTGTGGATTGAAGATTTGAGCACATGTATGTGTATTGCAGACGTATTGTTACGTTTCAACGTTCAAATTTTGAAATAAAACTTGAAAATCCCTTTGCATTTTGATCATGCCAAATTATCAAATACATGAAAAATAGTCCCTATATGCAAGAAATAACTAATCCATATTACTTTATAGTGAACAAAAGGATTTTTAAAAAGAGGGCACATATAATAATGCTTTATTTTAGTTTGTATTGTTATAATTTCAAAAGTTAGAACAAACACTCTTTTATCATTTTTTAGATGACTGCTTCTCAGAGAACATGGTGAGTCGTGATAGATAGTGCAATATTAAGTGCAACTATACCTTGGTTTGGCACCTTTTTTATAAATTCTTGTTCAACATGTCACACTATGAATTTGATTCAATGAGTGAAAGTGATGAGTTGGACGCTACTAGTTATTCACTCTAGTCATGCATGCTCATGAACATTTTGCCTGTTTGTGGGATATTGTTTTTGAAGATGGAAAGAGGCATGATGCAACTATTGTCAACATGGCACATTGATAGGATTCTTTTATAGGTTCTTCTCCTACTTCCATAGATGAGCAAATAAAATTTAACAAGCACAATGCACACACTTTGTCTCTTATTAATTTTAAAAGGCACACATTATGGAAAACATCAAGTCATGCATGCTTGCAAATGAGGCTTGGGATAGATTGGCCAATAGCGTATCATGTCAAGAACAAAGCACAAGTGATTGGATTTCATAAACTCAATGAACTTAAGATGTCGCATATTGAATCCATCACGGATCATATATACAAAATTGCAACTTTGAGATATCGAATTTGCAAAAATTAATGACAGCATTGAAGACAAGAAGTCGGTTTCAATAATTCTAAACGACCTAGCTTACTTGGAGTGTCTGCTAATATAGGTCTATTGTCAACCTTTCTCTCATTTCCAATTCTAAGGTATTTGTCACCTACAATTATGTAGTTACACATTGTAGCATAGGTCTCCACAAGTGTTCATAGGTCATCAAATTGTATGTCTCCATTCCTATGTTCTTTTTTCTCTCTATTCAAGTCTCTAAAGTAGTTCTTGTTCGGCCGCTCACTGTGCACACATAGTCCATCCGTTTCTTGAGCCATGATGCAAGCTTCTTTCTCTCTTTCAGGCGAATTCTAGGGGTATTGGATCGTTGATAATTGTGGATCCTTGAGGGAGTAGTTTGCTTAGGCGAAATTTGCATGGGCAGACGGCAGTTAATATAGCAGTTAGACCCCCTGTTAGTATTTGGCCTATAACTTTCTCCTCAATGGTCCGATTTCAATGAAAATTATATCAGTGCGAAGCTCTCTTTAAGGATCTCCCTAGCATGTAATTAGTTTTTTGCATTGGGTCTAGGACAAGAAGTTATGAGTCTCTGTGTATGACTATTTATTTCTATGGTAGTTTTTACCCCCTTTCAGTAAACTGTCCATATCTCTTCAAACGGTTATCTATTTTCAATGAGAAATGTAGGCTAAAGCATGAAAAAGAGTGTAGATGAAAAAGAAGTATTGATCTCACAAGATTTGATTAAGGTTATCACCTCCATTTGGGTGCAAGGTTTAGGAAAGGTTTGTGGGGCTTAGAAGGAGGATAGGGTTTGAGAAATCTAGCTAGGAGTTTAAGGTTGAAAGAGAGTTTTAAGGTTGGAGAAGAGTTGCAAGGTTGAGGAGTGGAGAGCTAGTCTCCTTCATGGATTCATGGAGTTGAGGGTTGAGGAGGAGTGAACAAGGGTGTGGAGGAGGTGGGAGGCAGAGGAGGAGGAAAGAGGAGGAGGAGGAGGAGGAGGAGGAGGAGGAGGAGGAGAAGAGAGTAAGAGGAGCTGGAAGGAGGAGGGAGTGCAAGAATATGGGTTGCAAGGGTGAGGACATGCTAGTACGTGTTGATAGTATAAATAAGCATGGACACCTAGACACCACACATATGAACTCAAAAACTAAACACTAAGCCTTAGCAATGGGAGCTTTTTTCCCTTGAGAGAACTTTATACATGTTCTTGGTTTCATTCTCAATACAAAGTGTAGATATTTCTCAATAGTCTCTACACAAAATGTAGTTCACTTCAAACAAAATTTAGTAAACTTTCAATACACAAAGTGTAGAGGACTTGTCAAAGTATACTGTTTTTGTATTTTTCTCTCTATATCATAATTTTGCAAGTATATCAAGAGAGCGTTTGGGATATCCCATGGCAAGGCAAGAACCTTGGGAGTTTTGCTATAAGGAGAGAAATGATGAACAAGAAAAGAACTAGGAAAAGAAAATTTCACTTCAAAATTTGATTTAATGGATCAAAGTGATCAAAAGGGATTCTATAGACTTTTCTAAGACAAAAAAGTCCAATCTTTGGAACCTTAAAATCTCTCTTTTAAAATGTAATACACATGCACTGCATGTAGATAGCACAACCATGTAATTATTTTATTTCTTGATTACATCAAGTTGGCATCATGTTTGTGAAGATTCTCATATATAAAAGAGTCCACTTTATTGGCAATTACTCTTAGTTTGAGATCTGTGTAGGTATTCTACAATTAAGATTTATATTTATAAAGGTCTATGGAGAGGTCTTGTTAATGGGGTACAAGACTCTGAAAATATGTAGATTGGAATTACATTTTGAAATATGAAATACATATCATCTCGATTACAATTGAATTATGATCACTCACAAAATCATACATGTGAGAAATTAAGAGTCTCTCCCTAACAAAGGTATCTGAGATATTAAGAGTCTCTACAAGATGATGTCCTTATCCATTACAATATTTCGCAAACGTATTTGTTAAGCATATTTGGAGTATATTTATCTTCATTTATCACTTTCACATGTGGTGGTTGGAATTTGGAAAGAATTCTAGACTTGACCCACCACTATTTTCCTAATCTTAATCTTATAAATCTAGTAGACTCTTTTCATGATGCAACATCTCATCAATCTGCCAAAAAATAGATATAATAGCTTGGTGCAGTACCAAGATTCCAATGACCTGCACACATAGCTATCTATTAAATCCATCAGGAAGAAACATATAAATCAAAATTGGGTGCTAGTGTAATGTCAAAGGAAATTACAACCATATTTCTTTTCAAATGTTTTGTGTTTAAAAACACAATTTAAAGAGAATAATAAATGCGAAAGAGACATACTAATGGGGATCAGTCTCAATTGTTAAAACTTTTACAGTGGACTATGCTATTGTCTAGTCTTCACTCTCCATTTTCTCCACATGCTGGATTTCTTTGGTAGTTTCCTTGGTAACTTATAGGTTTTCTAGAGAAGGCTTCTCCGATTCTTCATAATCAAGAAATTAAAAGCTAGTATCTTATTTTTTTAAAAACCCACATTAGTACCTCTAGGTTTTAGAAGTTTTTGTGTGTCCCCTTTAGTGAATGTTTTGTCAAATAGTAAATTCAATGTATTTTTTGGATTGACATCTACCATAGTTTTATCTTCTTCAAAAATTTATAATAACTTTCTTGCAGAACCATCTTTTGAAGCCATGAGAAAGGCTTCTACTGCTTCTACATATTTGCTAGTTTTTGCATCTTGATTTCTTGAATTGTTTGAATAAAAAAGAATATTTTTAGAATGAGATAAAAATGCTCATTTATTAGACAATTTAGTGTGAATTGGGAGAATGATTCCTGCATTGTCTAACTTAAAAGGAACATTTTTAAGAATGAGATAAAAATGTTAATTTATTAGACATTTTAGTGTGAATTGGGGGACTAAGTTTATTCCCACTATCATACTCTTATTTATTTTTAAACAACTTTGTTGGGAACTACTAGGTCCCTCTTTGAGAGAAACAGTGTGCTCAAAAGTATCATGTCCAAACATAACTTGGATATGAGCTCCCAATGATAAACCTCATTTTGAAGTTGTTCCACTTGATTTTGCAATAAATGCTTTTGCAAAATTTCTACTCTATCACATACATCTCAAAAGGATTATTTTGTAAATTTAATAGTCCAACTTCTAGTTTGTGCCATAGTTTTTGCATATATCCTTACAATTGACTATGCACCTCAACTGTGTTGTGCTGACAAGACTCCCAACAATGTGGATGGAATCCTCATCCACATCCACCATGGATTTAATTTTCTCTTTATTAGTTGAAAAAGCTGCTACTTTTCTCTAAACAAGGCATTTTTCACGACGACTATTTTTCCATTTGTTATTGCAGTCTCATCCTGTTGACTAAAGAACTCAGACCACCATGCAGTAATTTGTGATATTTTCTTTGTTTAAGTCTCTTTAATTTCAAGGCATGGGATTCAATATCTTACTTTTGCCCTTCCAATTATTTTACTATGATTTTTGTTTCCTATACTTTCAACTCCAATTCTTGCTTAAGTAATTGTTTTTCCTTAATAGTTGCTTACTTTCCCATTTTAATATTTGTGTTCCATAGACATTTGCTTCATTTATGACTTCTTAACCTTTTGTGGATTAAATTTTTTGAGCAACTAAATATCTCTAGTAGCATTTGAGAAAGAAATGTTTTCAGTTTTGTTTAACTATGGTACATGTCTACTTTTAATCTTGCTCAATTTTATGTTTCTTTGTCTTAATGTACATTGTACACTACGTGTTTAGGTCATTCTTGTACTATCTCTGAGCCAGACATAGGACCTATGTAAGTTACCAAATCAAATTTTGTTTTAGTGACACACACTAGGATCTCCACCACATTAGTGATTGCATCTCTAGTTTCTCATCCTCAACAGTCTTAGAGGAATATCCTCTTCTCAATCTTACTTAATGCTCTTATTAGGAGAAAACATGATTTCCTATGTGTCTATTTTAGTACTAATGATGCATTCACAACCTTTGTACTCTTCTATAAAGAAAAACAATCTCCTCTTCAAAGTAACCACAAACCATAACTTTTACAATTTTGGCTCTGCTATACCCCTCAACCAAAGCATATGTGTCTTCAACATCTTGATACTTTGAAATTATCAAGCCTTTATTTTTTGGATTGAATTTTTGCATTAAACAAAATAAAACAAATAGAAAATATCTCTTGGAATAGTGGTATTGTGTCTTTTATCTTAGCCTAAAATTTCACCCATGATTCCATCATGTACAACACTTGCCCAATCATTTTTTCCCCTTGTGTACAAAATACAAGAGTGAATAATCATGTTTATATATAATCATATTCTCTCAAAAAACTAAGGAAATGATTACGATGAAATTTGAATGTTACCTTGTCACAAAAGTTCTAATATTTCCACATGATTTGCTTTTTATTCCCATCCATTCATGAGGATGTGATCCAAGCTACTCAAAAGGATACTAGTTTAAGCCTGAGAAATAATGCATGGTGGGTTATCTAGGAAGGCTCCAAAAAGTGGCAAAAGACATGTGCTTTTGAACTTAGTGCTTTTAAAATTCATTTTTGTACACAAAATGGCACTTAAATCCATGAAGTTTAAGGCCGAAGAGCCCCACTTTCATGATTGCAAAGGAATAAAAACTTTTGGAGAACAATAGCAATGTTAACATATGGTTTAATAGATTGCTTGATCTCCCATTATGTAGACATTAGGTGATGGGGTGCTTCACTAAGTGTGGCACATTCCCATCTTGTTGTTAGCACTTCCTTAAGGCTAGTGATGGAAATACTTTGAGTTTCACTTAGATATTTCTTAAGGACTTAAGTTTTAGATCCACGCAGGTCTTTGTGTTACAATGCATGCCTTTGACTTCCTGCAAAACTTTTGTGTGTAGATTCTCTTAGAGTGCATTTGGAAAAGGGAAATGCTCCTAGCGCCCCCATGCCCCTTGTCTTTCTACTTTCTTTAGTTTCCTCATTCGTTTGCATTAAGGGAATATTTGGCAAAGAAACTTCCATTGAACTAGCTACACATCCCTCTAAAGATCTTAGAAACCACCTTGCCAGTATTAAGTCTTAGTAAATTATTAAATATATGCCTTACTAGTACCTTAGAAGGTCACTTTATCTCAAGATTGGCTTGCCAAAACAAAGTTTGAATAGACCCTTCTCAACTCCCTTAAGAAAATGGATGCTTTGGAAAAGGATGAGATTCGAGCCATGCATAATCAAAGAACCATCCTTGTACTAATTTAGTTCTTCAATTATCAAGGAATAAGCCTTATGCCTCCTTTGATTGTTGCTAAGGGATAAGGCTCCTTCCAATCCCTTCTTGAGTTTGTCAGAGTTACATGGAGAGAAGTGAGTCGGAAAAATGATGACCATATTGAGGCACAATACTTGAAATTGATTGATTGTAAAACAAGTAAATGTCCCTAATCTTAAAGGCTAGGATATCCTTGCCTTCCCACACACACATCATGAGCAATGTCAAGTGAGAGAATCTCATTGACATCATGGGAAAGACTACACAAAATCCAAATCAAATCATACCCAATCTCGAAGGTCAAGTGACCCTTCAAAATCACACACGTCACAAGTCACAAACCTAAAACCCCTTCCAAATGAGCACACTAGCTAGAGTTTTGTTCACATTGAAAACTCCAAAATTTACCAAACAACATGCCCCCTTCTCCCCCCCCCCTTCCCCCCCATCCAACTAAACTGTAATATGGCAAAGAGGTAGTCTACACCTCCTATGCCACAACTATCCCCTCAATCAACTTGCAATCAATACCGAAGACCATTACTAATGTCAACATCCCTCAACTCCTATTAGGGTACATGATATCTCTAGAGCCTTTTATATAATGATGACTTCCATAAAAACAATACGATGATTTTTTAGGGGACTACCCAGGGTAGAAAACGCTTCTGGACACTCACACTCACTTAGAAAACCAAATTGTCATTGAATGCATCAATGAATTGAGTTGTTGCAACTTGGATTTTTTTCCAAATTTGTTCAAATGTGGACTTGATGTCAATGTGATGCACACAAGAGTTTGCAAGATTTAGGCCAATTAGGACAATGGCTTTCTTGTTTTGCCACCACTCTTTGTGTTTGTCTAGCTCAATATCTCTTGGATCTTCATTATCTCTTGATACTATCTCCCATGCTCCCTCTCACATCAATATGAATTGAAAATTAAGTTTCCAAGTTAAAAATATGGAGCTAGCTACCTTGATATTAAAAAAAAGGGTACCACTCCAAAAGAAGAAACCTTAACATCGAGCAAGTCCCTTTTAGAGTGATAAGAGCATGTCAAAGATAGAGCCTTGTTGACGTGGAGAAGCCTAGAGAAAATGATCCTCAATGAAATTAAAAAAAGACGAGGAGATATATGAAACCATCGTGAGCAGTCAATCCTTAAAAATGCTCTAAACCAAGTCAAACAACTCTAAATTGTCTGGCTCATGTCTCTTGGGTAGTTTGGCTAGGCACTAATGGGGTGCCTATAATAATCAGATCAGTGAATGGCCTATCATGCCATGCATTTCTTCTATGCCTAATCACCTACTATGACCAGGCTTCTTGAAGGCATAGTTCGTCCAAGTGGCTTAGTTGATATAGTCATCCCTTGATTGCCTCGCACTCATCTAAGTGATGTTCGGTTGCCACTCGAAGACTGGGGACAATAAATTCCAAGGGAACGATAGCTTCCAACCTAAAAGCCATACAAAAAGGAGCTATATTCATAGTGACCTTATATGCAGTTTGGTAATCCCAAAGAGTAGCATGAAGTTTAGCATCCCAATCACAAGTTATGAGACTGCACTATCTTAATCAAGATCAATTTGATCATCTTATTGGTAGATTCATCATCACCCCTTTACCACAAGGATAATAAGTTGTGGAAACTATATGCATAATCTTGAATTCATCCTTTAGCAAATGCATAACTTGATTTAGAAAAGATGAGCCTTGATCACAAACAAGTTGTATAGGGCATCCATATCCAAAAATAATATTCTCAAAGACAAACTTGGTAGTCCTCCAAGTCGAGTTATTATAGAGTGCCTTAGATTCTACCTAGTTAGTAGAATAATCAGTGCAACCATAATATATTTGTTATGTGTGTATCTAGCAAGCTTGAAAGGACCAACAAAATCCATTCCCGATCTCTAGAATGCTTCCCAAGGATGAGTAGGTTATAATGGCATAGACTGATTTAGCAATAGACGTTCAATACATTGGCACACACCACAATGCATACACTTAGTCTGAGCATCCTTAAACAAAGTTTCCAACCATAAACCTTCCTGGAAGAATTTTTTGGCAGTCAATTCTCTCTGAAAATGTCCACTAGATGGACCCGAGTGAGCTTCTTACAAAACTATAGATCACTCATGTGGTAGAACCCATTAATGGAGAACGCCAGCTAGGCCCTAACTAGGAGGTTCCAGGGGGTCCAATGACCTCCCTGGTGGGGGTTCGGGGGGCCCCGAGGCGATAGTATAGGGAATATTCCCTGAATATTCCATGGACGACTAGTCGGTTCCACTGACTACGTTGACTGGTCGGCTTCACCGACTAGATTGACTGGTCAATTCCACCGACTACGTTGATCTGACTACCACCCTCATAGCTATAAAGAGGCAACCTCCTTAGTCCATTATACAAGATCAGATTCCAGCAGAGATCTTCTAGCTAGTAGCTTTCACCTAGTAGCTTATTCTTGTAGGGGCTTGGGGGCCAGCTAGGCCCTAACTAGGAGGTTCCAGGGGGTCCAATGACCTCCCTGGTGGGGGTTCAGGGGTGAGAGCCCCGAGGCGATAGTATAGGGAATATTCCCTAAATATTCCATGGACGACTAGTCGGTTCCACTCACTACGTTGACTGGTCGGCTTCACCGACTAGATTGACTGGTCAATTCCACCGACTACGTTGATCTGACTACCACCCTCATAGCTATAAAGAGGCGACCTCCTTAGTCCATTATACAAGATCAGATTCCAGCAGAGATCTTCTAGCTAGTAGCTTTCACCTAGTATCTGTCTAGATCGCCATCTAAGCTCCACTGTGGGAGCGCACGGGTGGATGGAGCCATCATCTGTACTACATCAGTATTGAAGGAAAATTTTGTTCTCATCTCCAGTTTGCTGTGTACTCTCGCTTTGTTCAGTTTCTGTTCCGCTACGCCATGTAATTTAACATGGTATCACAGCTCTAAGGATCAAAGAATAGAAGAGAGGTGAGGGCTTCAATAGCATATGGAGTGATGGCAATAGGAAGCGGCTCAAGTTCAGTAGCTACTGCTGCACCAACAATACAGGCATTGAGGATTCACCCACTAGCCTTCACTAAAGGCAAGCTAGATGATACAAACTACGCTCTGTGGAAGTTTAAAATTACTGCTATTCTAGATTCATATGAACTTCTGGAGACAGTATTGGGGACTGCTAACCCAGAACCACAAGGAACCCCTGACCCCAGCAAATTCGGGGAGTACGGTACCTCCTAATGCCGACCTTCTACGAGCTTGGAAATGCAAAAACGCAGATGCTCTATGTGCCCTGGTTACAAGTACTACTGATAGTGTTTTGAGATCTAGAACCTGGAGAATCAGCTCGCAGTTGAGAAGTTTAATCAAGGAGAGACAGTGGAGGCATTCATAACCCGAATCAAACATCTGCATGACCAGATGGCTGGTGCTGGGATACAAAAGACTAGTGAAGAGCTAGCTCGGCAGTGTCTCCGGATATGTCCACCAAAGTTTGATGGACTGGTAACAACGTGCTTAACACTCAGGTGAGACCCCAACCATTGTCATTTGAGGAGTTCTATGCTTTACTTATGGAGGAGAAATTGAGGCTTAAAGGTCGAGATGGAGGCGGCAATGGGGATGCTGCTGCAAAAGGCAAAGGTGGTTCCTCCACCAAAGGTGAGTCCTCTACTAGTGGTGACAAAAAGAAGGTCGGCAAGAAGAATTTTAAGGGAGAATGCTTCTACTACAAGAAGAAGGGCCATGTGATTGCAAATTGCCGGGTCAAGAAAGCAGATGAAAAGAATGGTACCTTGAAGAAGACAGATAAGGGGAAAGAGACAGCTAACACAACGGAAGCAAAGTTGGAACTCTGGCCATTGAAGAAGAGTGTTCCTCATTTCAAGAAGCGTCAACCACTGATTCATGGGTGTTGGATAGTGGTGTCTCCCATCACATGACCTGCAAGAAGGGTCTATATTGTTCCATGCAGCCTCTACAGGAACCCATCACCATGACGGTTGGAAATAATGCAAAATGCCATGTTGAGGGTATAGGTACGGTTTCATTTGTTTCTATAAATGGAGATGTTAAGAAACTATCTAATGTGCTGTATGTTCCACAAATCAAGAGAAATTTGCTATCAGTTGCTTCCATAACTGACCTTGACCATGAGGTGAGGTTCAACAAGATAAGAGAAAAAATTATGGATGGTGTTGGAAATCTTGTTGGCACAGGAGTAAGGAGGAACAACCTGTATGAGCTAAGTGCTCTTACAGCCACAGTTGGAGTGGGCACAAGTAGACTTTGGCACGAAAGATTTGGCCACATCGGATTTGCAATGCTAAAGGAGATGCAGAAGTAAGGTATGGTTGCTCACTTACCTCTACAATAGCAGAAATCAAAGAACGGTGTGAAGCTTGCATGATGGGCAAGCAATAGAGAAAGGCATTCCCACAAGAAAGCAAGAATAGAGCAAACACTCCTCTAGAGTTGGTGCATGTTGAATTGTGCAATAAGATGCCTACACAGGCCTTGGGGGGATCTTCCTATTTTTTATTGATCGTTAACGACTATAGTAGGAAGATGTGGGTGTACTTTCTTCACGAAAAGGCTCAAGCTTTTGGTAAATTGAAAGAATGGCTGCAGCTTGTTGAAAATGAAACAAGGAGAAAAGTGAAGAAAATCAGATCGGATGGTGGTGGTGAGTTTGTTTCTACAGAGTGTGGAGATTTTTGCCAAATCAAAGGGATCAAGCAACAAATGACGACACCACATATGCCTCAGCAAAATTTGGTTGTTGAATGCCAAATGCGGACCACCATGGAGATGGGGAGGTGTATGTTGAAAGGTGCCGGACTGCCAAACCACTTTTGGGCTAAGGCTGTCAATACTGCGGTTTACATCCTTAATCACAGCTATACAAAGGCACTCAAAGGTAAAACACCACATGAGGCTTACAGTGGTAAGAAGCCATCTGTCTCCCATTTCAGACTGTTTCGGTGTGAATGCTATGCGCATGTACCAGACAAAGAGAGAAACAAGCTACAACCAAAAAGCACCAAATGTATCTTCTTAGGCTATTGTGATGAGAAGAAAGCCTATAAGTTGTATGATCGAGAGGCAAAGAAGATCATAGCAAGCTACGATGTGGTGTTCAGGGAGCAACCACATGTAGTGGAGGCAGAGAAGAGCTCTTCCACTTTATCATCAAGCGAAGAGGTAATTCACTATGGACCTGTCCTAGGAGCTATAAAGGAGGAGGAAATATCAGATGATGAAGGTATAAATAAGTCACCAACCTATTGTTACACCACTGAAAAAGCCATTGCCGCAATGGGTAAGGCAACTCTACGACCATGATAACCAGATGTCTATGTCTGTTGAGCAGCATGCAGATGGACCAAGGCGGTCTCAAAGAATCGAGGAGAAAAGAAGGGCTTCTAGTCAATATGGCCTTGATGGCTGTGATCATTGTAGAAGTAAAGAGCCTGCGAGTTTGGAGGAAGCACTTGTAGACCGAGATTGGAAAAATGCTATGCAAGTAGAATATGATAGCATCATGAAGAGTGAAACTTGGGAGCTAGTAGATCGACCACCTAACAGAAAGGTTATTGGCACCAAGTGGGTTTGGAAGGTAAAGTACAAGGCCAATGGGACTTTGGAAAAGTACAAAGCCAGATTGGTTGCACAAGGATTTTTGTAGGTTGAAGGGTTTGATTTTCAGGAATCTTTTGCTCTGACTGCCAGAATGACCACTATTCGCACAATAATATCAGTGGCTGCTCATAAAAATTGGCCAGTTTATCAAATGGATGTTAAATCAGCATTCTTGAATGGTGACCTCAAGGAGGAGGTGTACATGGCTCAACCACCTGGGTTTGAGGCCCCCCATTCTGAGAACAAGGTATGTAAGCTGAAGAAGGCTCTATACGGGCTAAAACAGGCCCCAAGAGCATGGTACCAATGGATAGACAAATTCTTTCATAAATTAATCTTCAAAAGATGTGCCTCAGATGCTAACTTGTATGTGTATAGGAACGGTGGAAAATCTACTATTATTGTTCTATATGTAGATGATCTCCTTATTACAGGTGACTATGAAGACATGATCCAGTAGACTAGAAAGGCGTTGAGCATAGAGTTTGAGATGACAAACTTAGGCTTGATGCACTACTGTTAGGGGATTGAAGTCTGGCAAGAGCCAGGCAAGATCTTCATCTCTCAGCAAAAATATGCAAGGGAGATCTTGAAGGCATTTGGCATGTCTGAGTGCAAGGAGATAGCTACACCTATGGAGGTAAATGCGAGGCTATCTATGGAGGATGCCTCACCACCAGCAGACATAGGGAGGTATAGGAAGTTGGTCGGCAGTCTCATCTATCTGTGCAACACTAGACCGGACATCAGTATTGCTATTGGTGTTTTGAGCAGGTTCTCCAATAAGCCCTAGGAGAATCATTGGAATGCAGGGATGCAGGTGCTCAAGTATGTGAAGGGCACTCTTGATTATGGCATCACTTATGATACGGGCACTTCCTTGGCTGGTCATTGTGACTCAGATTGGGCTAGAGATGTTGATTCCAGGAAATTAGTTTCTTTCTCTTTAGGTTCAAGTATCTTCTCTTGGATCAATAAGAAACAACCAACAGTGGCATTGTCTTCTACTGAGGCTGAGTACAAGGCAGCATGTTTTGCTCTTGTGAAGCAATGTGGTTGAGGAGGATCTTATGGCACATGGGAATGCAAGAGGATGAGGCAACTATGCTGAGGTGCAACGATCAAAGTTGCATGGCCATTGCTAAAAATCTAGTGTTTCATGTGCACACTATGCTGAGGTGTAACGATCAAAGTTGCATGGCCATTGCTAAAAATCTAGTGTTTCAGTATCACTATGTGTGTGATTTGATCGAGGATGGGATAGTGCAATTGGTCTACTATCCAACAAATCAAAATGAAGCAGATATCTTCACCAAGGCACTCGGGAAGGATTAGCTTCAGGGTCATCTTCAGAGACTCGGCATTGGGCCGAGAAGGTAGTTCACCTACGGGTGGACATTGAGGGGGGGTGTTAGATATGCTCAATGCCCCACCCTCCTGGTAACCACCAGCGGTCCAAGGTGCTCAAGTTGTAAGGCTCCCATATGAGGAGAAGCCATGTGTGAGCCCGGGACTGTCGATGGATCCTGACTTGCATGTCAGATGAGGTCTATCAATGAGACCGTTGATGGTAGAAAGGTGATTGTGTGGGAGCCCCTTATTCTTGCAGGGGCTTGGGGGCCAGCTAGGCCCTAACTAGGAGGTTCCAGGGGGTCCAGTGACCTCCTTGGTGGGGGTTCGGGGGCGAGAGCCCCGAGGCGATAGTATAGGGAATATTCCTTGAATATTCCATGGACGACTAGTCGGGTCCACTGACTACGTTGACTGGTCGGCTTCACCGACTAGATTGACTGGTCAATTCCACCGACTACGTTGATCTGACTACCACCCTCATAGCTATAAAGAGGCGACCTCCCTAGTCCATTGTACAAGATCAGATCTTCCAGCTAGTAGCTCTTCACCTAGTATCTATCTAGATCGCCATCTAAGCTCCATTGTGGGAGCACACGGGTGGACGGAGCCATCATTTGTACTACATCAATATTGAAGGAAAATTTTGTTCATCTCCAGTTTGTTGTGTACTCTCTATTCTTTGTTCAGTTTCTGTTGCATTGCGCCATGTAATTTAATAGTGGCAACTGTAGACAAACAAGTGCCAAATTGATTTAAAGAAGCAAAGGGATTTTTAGGTCCATTCAATAATTATAGGTGTACATTTAAAGGAAGGGGAACACATTTGCAACTTTTTAAAGTTCACTTTTTGAAAGTAAATGCACACTTGCAAAACTCACATAGCCCCAAACCAAAAATGGAATTTCTAGGCACGTACCTTACAATATGGAATGTGACATATTTGGTGTATGAAAATTTTCATATGTATAGGTACCAAAACTACTTTGTGTGTGTATGTGCATGCACATGCACACGTACACGTGCGCATGCACATATGTACATATGGTTGCATGCATGCATGCACATAGGCCATACATACATGCACATGTAAATGTATATATGTACATATGGATATGTATATGTGAGGACACAATGGAAGCTGAGAGGGTGAGAGGGAGCTTGAGAGACACAAGTTTTAGTGGGTGCAAAACACCCTAATCTTCTATATCGTCCATATATATATGTATTTGAGTATTGTACATAACTATGGTTAAGGTACAGTGGTCTTTAACCCCCACAACCTCCCACTTAAAGGCCAATGTGCCTTTAATGGAGAACAACCAATGAGCATACTATCCAATGCCCATCAATACACGACAATACTCAAACTACTGACTAGGTAGACTCTTTGTTAGCATATCTGCAGGGTTATCATCTGTATGAACCTTGACAAGCTCTATGTGCTTGTCCTCAAGTACCTCCATTATAAAATGGTACCTGACCTCAATGTGTTTGGTCTTTGCATGAAAGATCGGATTCTGTGCTAGCTAAATAGCACTCATAGATCACTATGCAATGTCGGTACACCTGTATGAATCCCCAAATCTCTCACTAGCCGATCAAGATATATAGCCTCCTTGCAACCCTCTATGGCTGCAACATACTCGGCCTCTGTGGTAGACAAAGCCATACACTTCTATGCATGAGACATCCATGACATTGCACCACCTGCAAAGGTGAACACATAACTAGAAGTGGATCTCCTGCTATCCACATGCCCTACATAGTCGAAATCTATGTACCCAAATACACGCATCTCTCCTTTGCCAAAGCAAATACACACCTCCTTGGTACCCTTCATGTACCTCATGATGCACTTAACTGCCTCCCAATGCCTCTTTCCTAGATTAGCCATATACCGGCTAACAACTCCCACTGCAAATGCAATGTCCGGTCTAGTAGCTATCATAGCATACATAAGACTCCCAACTGCTGACGCATAAGGAACCTTGGCCATCATGGCCCTCTCCTCATCTGATTTGGGGCTATCTTCCTGACTCAATTTCACATATGGAGGCAATGGAGTACTTACTACCTTCCCCTCCTCCATATTGAAATGTTGCAACACTTTTGTAACATGCTCCTTATGTGAAAGCCAGAGTAGTTTCCTACTCCGGTCATGCATGATGTGCATACCAAGAATATGACTAGCAGGTCCCAAATCCTTCATGTCAAAGGCCCCATGCAACTTGGCCTTCAATGCATCAAGCTTAGCCCTTTTAGTGTAGAGGCAGGGATCAATCTCACTTCTTCTGAAACCTTGGGACCAAATGAAAGCATCAAACTTGTGATACCATTCTCTAGGCCCTTGCTAAGGCCATAGAGACTCTTTTTTCAGCTTGCAAACCAAATGCTCTTTGCCCTTTTCTTCAAGGCCTTCTAGCTGTATCTTGTAAATTTCCTCATGCAAATCCCCATCCAAGACAGCTGTCTAGACATCCATCTGCATAAGCTACATATCCTCTATTGCCACAAGTCCAAGTACACATCTAAGTGTGGTCATCTTCACAACTGGAGAGAATATCTCATCAAAGTCCACACCCTTCTCTTGCTTGAACCCTTTAGCAGCCAAATGGGCCTTGTACTTAGGCACATCATCACCTGTGACCTTCATCTTGTAGACCCATTTACATGGAAATGCTTTCTTTCCATGTGGCAAAGAAACCAAGTCCCAAGTCTTATTCTTTATGAGTGAACTCATCTTTGATTGCATAGCATACTCCCACTTGCACTGATACCGATTGTGGGAGAAGAGGGAGCACTTAGGAAGGGATAAGGTGGAGCAATAGCTACCCCATCTTATTCCTCTAGCATATACTTAGGATATATACTTAGGATCTAGCTTCTTCCGAAGCTCTTTGGCACATGTGCATATGCCTCACACCCAAATATACGCAAATGAGAGTAAGAGGGCTTCTTGCCACTCCATGCCTCTTCAGGAATACCACCATCCAAACTCTTGCTAGGTGATCTATTGATCACATGCACTGCAGTCTTCATTGCCTCATCCCAAAAACCACCACAAAGACTTGCATTGGAAAGCATACATTGTAATCTTTCTTGAATGGTGTGGTTCATCTATTCTGCACTTGATTCTACTTTGGAGTACGAGGGGATGTGAGCTCCCTCTTAATCCCATGTGTATCACAGAAATGCTGAAAGTCATGAGAGATATACTCTCCACCATTATCAGTCTGTGGCATTTCAGCATTCTTCCTGACTTGTTTTCAGCCAAAGCCAACCATTTTTTAAATACCTGGAACACATCTCTCTTCCGAGCTATAGCATAAGCCCACACTTTCCTAGTTGCATCATCAATGAATGTCACATAGTATTCAGCCCCGCCTAATGACCGTGTAGGCATGGGACCACATACGTTTGAATGCACCAAATTAAGCCTTTCAAGCTCTTTCTTTCCCCTTCTTTTATGGGCTGATTTAGTCTACTTCCCATAAAGACAATGCTCACAAAATTCAAAATCAGAAAAACTCAAATGCGGTACATAACCCAAATAGCATAAGAGTTTCATTCCATTCTGGCTCATGTGCCCCAACCTGCAATGCCACAAAAAGTACTTGGATGGTTGGTTATTGCAACAACATGATCAGACACCCCCTGATACATGTAAGGGATACAAAGTCCCACACTTGGCACCCTTGGCCAAAACCATAGAGCCCTTCTAAATTTTCCAACTCTGAAAGCCAAAAGTGGTTTAAAAACTAGCATCATCTAGCTGACCTGCTGAAATAAGACTCTTGGTCAACTTAGGCACATGTCTCACATTTTTCAAAACAAATGCAGACCCATTTGCAAAAGAAAACTTTATGTCACGTGCTCCCACTATGTCACATGCATAGTTATTTCCAAGATGCACACAACCTGTCTTTCCATTGTCATAAGTGGAGAACCATTCCCTATGGGGAGTAACATGGAATGAAGCACCAGAATCCAAAATCCAATCTTGGGAATATGCATCATTTGAAGTGGTGAGCAAGTCTATAGGTAGACTAGACATGAAAAGAATGTCATTGTCACTATTTGCATTCTTTTTCTTATCCTTTGGCTCTCTTTTCAGCTTGTAGCAACCCTTTTTCATATGGCCCTTCTTGCCACAGTGGTAACACTCAATGTTCCGTGCCCTGGATTTGCTACGAGACTTCCCTCTTTCTTGGGACCTCCCCCTGAACTGTGATCTATCCCTTTGCACATTTAAGGCTGCATCCTGCTTGTTGCCATCCATAAACTTCCATCTAATCTCCTCAGCCAACAGGCTACCCACAACATCATCAAACTTTAGTACTCCACTAGATGCAAAGTTACTGATAGCTGTATGGAAGGTATCCCATGAGGATGGCAATGAACATAAGAGAAATACTGCCTTAGTCTCCGCATCAAAATTCATCTTCTGAGCTTGAAGCTGGCTGAAAATAATATTGAATTCATTCAAGTGAGAAGCAATGGAGACCCCTTCCTTCATCTGCAACTTCAACAACCTCTTCATGAGGTAAACTTTATTAGAGGCAGTTTCCTTCTCATAAGTGGCACACAATTTCTTCCACAAATCTTTCATAGTCTACTCATTTATTACTGTGAAATAAACTGACTCTACAAGATGAAGTCTAATAGTAGACTTTGCTAATGCATCCAACTCATTCCAATCATCTTCAGACATATTTGCAAGCTTAGCTTCAATCCCTGCCAAGGGTTTAATCTACTTCTTTTGAATAAGCACATCCCTTATCTGTTCTTTATGGCTGAGTGCTTTTGAGCCTTGGATCAGCCAGTTTATTTGGAGACTTGATTGGTCTGGACAACACTATATTTTTTGGTCATTTGGGTTGCCTATTGCATTGTACTGCTCTTTGGTTGTGAGCTATTGTGCCACAAATATGGCATCTACAGCTGGTAGTGCCCTCTCTGATATTGAGAGGTTGAGTGGATCGAACTTTTAGTATTGGAAAGAGCAGATTTATGATGTGTTAGTGCAGAAGAGGCAGCATAAGCCCATTCAATGCAAAGGTGTCAAGCCTAATAGCATTAAACAAAGTGATTGGGATGACATGGATGAGCAAGCATGCTCTATCATTCAATCATCACTCTCGAAGTCAGTCTACTTGCAAGTACAAGATGGTGTACATGGTGTAGACTACCATGCATATGAGTTCTATACTCGTATATGCTGGATGTATGACCATGATAGTGTTATGTTACAACATGATGGGTTGAAATGCCCTGATGGGATGAAATACAGCCTTGATATGCACTCCAGAGGTAGATCAATTGATAGAAATAGGTCATTTTCAAGGGAGAATTCCAAGAGCAAGTCTAGCTCTTGGACTTGTGTTAGATGTTTCTATTGTGGAAAGTATGGCCACATGAAAAAGTACTGTTGGAAATGGCTAAGAAAATGCAAGAAGAAGAGCAAGGTTAAGAAGATAAGAAGAAGGAGAAGAAGCACGTTGAGCTTCAAGGCGTGGATGCCAAGGTTTCCACTGACAGTAGCAATCATGAAGGCATTCTTTTGTCTATGTCTGACACCTCCTTCTTGGCCATTGATGTACCCATTCTCGGTGATTGGATGTTAGATCCATGTGCTTCATGTCATATGACCCCTCATAGGTCATGGTTCAGTGCATATCAGGAATGCATTGTGGAGAGCAGTTTGATGAGCATTGATCATTCTATGGATGTCTATGGTTATGGGGATATCCACCTTGTTATGCTTAGTGGCTCTATTCTTGTTCTAAAGAGGGTTAGACATATACCATCACTTGCTATGAGCAAGATCAATATTGGACAGTTGGTTGAGGCAGGTTATCATGTCTCTCTGGGTGATCATGCATGGAAGATTGCTAGAGGCAATTTGGTTATGGCTAGGGGATCACAGGTTGGATTCTTTTATGCATTGCATATATCAGGTGTCCAAGATCAGATGCTTATGATTAGTAAGCAGCAATCAGTTAGTTTATGGTATGCCAGACTTGGACATATGTCTACTGCAGGTATGGAAGCCCTTACAACATTGAGATACATCCCTGTTATGAATGTCTCTCAGATTTTATGTCATGATTGTCATGATGGTCAGCAGTCAGGAACCTCTTTTGTGAGGAAGACAGTTAGTGAGAGGTATGTTGAGCCATTGCAGTTGGTTCATAGTGCAATTTGTGGGCCTATGCCTACATTTTCACTAGGTGGCGCCTCTTACTTTGTGACATTTATTA